>NC_137674.1:66325468-66440468 GCF_963989245.1 Nansenia antarctica
CCACAGTATATTTATACAGCCTTTCCTCTCCCTCTCTCTCTCCCATGAGTCCTGGCCATGCACAGGCATTTATTTAAGTCCCGTGATTAACCACTAACAATCAAAAGCCTCTCTGCAAAATTGGATGTTTGCTTAAAGGAGCCACAGAATTTAAAGTGGGTGAAATGATTTCAATGAAGAGTTGGATTGAATATCAAGTTTCTGTTTTACACAAGATCACTATTAACGTTTTGATTTATTTCGCCAAACTCACACTTTATTTGAAGTATTGATATGAATAGCTTGAAACCACCAGTATAATGTTACTGTAAATACGAATATTAATGAAATTGATTGAAAAATGTCTACATACTGTATACATTTTATAGATATAAACATATATAATATGATATATATATGATATTATTACATTTTATGACAATAACACCTCTCCATCTCCCGATCTACCCTCTCTCTCTGACCCTCCCCCCGTTGTAGACTCCATGCACATAGAGGACGTGGAGGCAGTTCAGAGGCTCCAGGACTCCCTCCATGAAGCCCTGCAGGACTTAGAGGGCGGCCAGCATGCTGAGGACCCTCGACGGGCGGGCAAGCTGCTCATGACCCTGCCCTTGCTCCGGCAGACGGCCGCCAAGGCTGTGCAGCACTTCTACAGCATCAAGGTGCAGGGCAAAGTCCCCATGCACAAACTCTTCTTGGAGATGCTGGAGGCCAAGGCTTGACCTATTGGGCCAGAGGCTTGATAGACAGCTGCTTCACCCAATGAGGAGAAGGACAGCCTGTGAAGTGGTGCCATGGAGACATGATGTTGACACGATACAGTGAACTGGTGTCTCTGTGGAGCCAAACCACCAATGAAGAAATAAATAAAAGAGAAATAGATGGACTAACGAAAACTGATTTCAAGGGTGAATATATACAGTAAATCGCTCTGATTTATTTAGGATATTATAATGTATATAAAGATGCTGTGTACAGAAATTGGCACTCTGGGTCTTGATATAAGTAGAGACCCTTTTGCTCTATATCTCCTGAAGCTGCTGTGAGTTTTGTTTATTTTATTTTCATGTTGAAACTGAGGTGTGAAATTATGTTCTGATAAATCTGAAAGGCAATATGGCCAGTGAAGTGTTTTTTCTCCCTCTCTTATTTATCATCTCAGTTGTAAGGCATTAGAGGCACCCATCGGCCTATGTACTATTGTGTAAAATTGCATTGGATGGGTGGAGATGATTTGGCAGACATATTCTTATATTCTTCATCGACCTCAAAGAAACTGATAAGTACACCTACCTTGATGAGGATGTAAGGTCTTCATAACATATTTACCTCCTTATACTGTAGCTTCATAGCATCATCAATACAACTGTTATAGCCAGACTAGTTGGTGCTTTTGAAGGTACTGGTTGGTATAGTATCAAATGCGTTGCACTGAGCATCTTGTTCCTAAATAATGTGGCAATAATGAGTGTAGTACTGTAGTTTGTCCTCTCTGGTAGTATTTGTTCATGGTTACCGCTTTTAGAACCTAACACCTAAGCAAAGTGTGTGTGTGTGTGTGTGTGTGTGTGTGTGTGTGTGTGTCCGTGTGTGTGTGTCCGTGTGCGTGTGCGTGCGTGCGTGCGTGCGTGCATGTATAACTTTCAGTTAACCCTTCAAAAGTTCAAAATATTCAAAGAATAACCTAATGAATTTAATTATATATAACATATTTTACAGTAGACGTATATATGGTTCTGAGAATTTCTGTGAATATGTGTCCTTTACGACAAGATGAACTGTCAACCAGTAGCCAAAAATTCACAAAGAAAGCAGAATTTCTTAGTAGTAAGTGTATTCATTTGTTTATTTACATTATTGGCATATCTCCAAATTGCATTTCGACATCCATGGCAGGTTATGCAGGACATTGTGTCACCAAATCAAATGTCATTAATGAACATCTCAACTTTAGGTTGGTTTTAGCAAAAATGTCTACCCCACATGGACTCTTTGATCAAGAGGAAGGGAATTTTGTTTTGTTTTCCATCCCACTTGTTCATGGAAGTGGTGCAGGATAAATGGTTATGACTGTTATCACTTGGTTACAATAGGAGATGGTTTCATCAACATTCATTGGAACACAATAGGGTAATTCTGTTGTTTTGCTTTGATAAAAAGATGAAAAGATAGGAGAACAACAGAGGTAATTGCTTGACAAAAAGTAACTCATGGCTCAAACAGCATCAGTGACAGCAAAGACGTTGAGGTGCCAACATACACACTAACTGTCATACTACTGAGAGAGGCTCCACTATAATAGACCACCATTGACTCATTGTCATGTAATGCGAATCTAATTATAGCCCAATACAGTAGAGACAACCATTCCCACGACTCACCCCAACCTCCCTCCTCAAAGGTGTCATGATCAAATTCATCTGCGGTTGGATCCCCTCTACAGTACCAGAGTCTACTTTGGTCTGCTGTTACAATGTTACAGATAAGAAGAGGTTATATAGATGAAATAACCAGATTACTCCCATTCAGACTTTAAACCATGTCATGTTTGTTCTCAGCTCTAACACAAGGACAGTATAAAAGAACAGTGACCAAGTCTCTCCAAATGACCCAGTAACTTTTACTCATAATTGTTTTTATTTTTTTTATGTAAAACAATTATGGCATAATGACCCATCATGATCCAAGGTAACCATCAACATTTAGTTTCCTCACTGTAACCTTTGAGTCCAATCAGCACTAACATAAATTCTGCTCCCCTTTAATGTCCGGCCAGGTCTCAAATGAGACATGGTCTAGGATCTGTTTCCCTCCACCAGTTATTCCGGTGAATCTAAAAAAACAGAACTTTCCCTGGGTCAGAGGTCACATTGAAGCGATTTAAGTTTGCTGTGCACATGCTTAGTTCATGTTCCCGTGGCTCTGATGGTCCTACATCAAGACAAGACTTGACTCTTGCTCAGCATCTAACTGGCAGAGACAAAGAAAGTTTCCCACTCTCCGATAAGCAGTGAGTTACAGTACTATTCCCTCATCTGTTCACTCGGAAGGGCAGATGAAGATAATTATTGTCTCTAACTTCCCCCTCGCTCAAATTAACGTAAGAAAATAAAAGGGAAAATGCTTAATTTATTTTAAGAGGCTAAAATGGTATATATCCAATTAATTTTAATTGTCTTCTAAGCTGAAATTCTCAATAGAAATGGAGCAATTAAATTTCTGCATTGACTCCACCTCTGGGACAGGAGACAAGAGACGGTTTAGATGGCTTGGCAGCAAAGGGTTTGGTTAAACCGTTAAGATGATTTCATGGGTGTCAGTTTAATAACACAGTGATCACTGGGCTATGCAAGTCAAATATGGCCACCAATGTTCTATTTGTAATACAAGCTGATGAATCTTTGGTTGCACTTTGTTTACAATGTTGTTTTATGAAGCAGAATATGACAGTTTAAATACACTGCAACTGTATTGTGTTTTACTATAGCTTTGGTGCACTGATATAACCGAATCCTGTTCATGTCTGGACTTGGCCCCATGTTCTCACTTTGACGTGATATGTTTAATTCACAATCCTGAACCTAAGGAAAGTAAGTTAGCCAGAAAATTATGCCCCTGAGGGACATTTGTTTAAAATTTAAACTTTAAATATTTTACTCACAATCTATTAGGAAAAAAATGAAAACAGAAATATACAAACTAGAGCAGAGAAATGGTTAGTAAATTACTTTATAAAAGTGAATCATTCTTGTGTGTTCTTGAAGGCATATCTCGATGTCTCAAAATGATGATGTATTTTAGCCTGGAGTTTGGTTGGAACATATACTGTACGTGCAGAAGTATATACCTCAATTCAGATTTCAAAATTACTCTAGGTTTTGAAGCGGGCCATGTAGTTCCCCAGAGAGTTGGTGGCACAGAAATAAAGTGACATCACTGACTGGGTATTAAAAAAATGTAGATGAATTGCAATTGGGGAACACATTCCTCAGAGAAAGCTGCTTATTCGCTGTTCCATTTGTGGGGTATCTTATCTCCATGCACATTGAGATTACTAGATTTACATAAAACATGGATGTTTCTCCTAACCCATTGTGGTCCACGGTGTATAAACCAGTGAAGGTATATGCACCACAGATGTTTGATTACCCTAGAGGTTTGCTCATCTTAAAAGCAATATGGTGGCTGTTATGATATGAATCAACGTTAAAGGAAGCTTTGGTTCATCTTTATACTTATGAATGCAGCCTACCTTAAAAGAGAGCGTAGGATAAGTATAGATCTCAGACGTTCATCTCAGATGTCAAATGGAGTAATGTGAATATTTGCCACAATCACAACTAAGTGATTAACAAACATGTTGAAAAAAAAATGGCAGGGCATTTCATGTGTTGAGTTTTGTGATCATGCACACTGTATTCATGTGTAAATACATGTTTTTTTGAGTGAGTCAGTTCTACCAGTGCACTAAATGTACAGTACAGTGACAATAAAATCACATGGTTTATGTAAATTGCACAGAAGTATTTGTTTGTTTGTTGTTGCTGGTGATTTCAGTGTTTGTTTGTTTCTTACCAATTTGACAACGTTTTGATCCATATTTGCACTAATACTGGTTTATGCTGTTAAAACACATAAGTGTCCTCAGCAAACACAGTATTAGCTCTCAAGTAAAGATCATTGAGTCACTGAAATAAATGTAAATCAATTAGTCCATTACTAAGAGATTGTATTTATCTTTTATATAATTCTCCTTTCTTCTGAAAGCTATAAAGCTGTATTGAAAAAGAAACAAGCCTAAACTTACATTTGCAATAGATTTATCAACATTTGCAGTCATTTTAATGGTGTCATTGTCTAGACATTATCTGTGCATGAAATAGCCTCATAAAGCTAATCATAACACAACACGGTGACTCTAATAGTATAATGCTCAGTATAACATAATTTTATATCTACTATCATTTGATATGATACATGATCTATATCATTATACTGTGATAATATTCTATCATCTTATATAATTCTGTTATACAGTAATTATTTCTATTACTACTAAATCAATAATAATACTATTAGATAGTATCAATTCATGCTGTACCTTGTTGGAAATAACAGGCTTTGATGGGATTAAATATGATACAGTTCACTTCCGTCATGTACTTGTTATCACCTTGTTGGTTAAGGGAACCTTGACCACAATGACAAGTCACTACGCAGGTTATTTGGCCCTGGAGGGACAAGACTGTTGATGTGTGCTGCCCCCCTCCTCTGCTGAGAATATATAACATGACACGAACAGTGAAAGGACATTTTTGGTGGTCAGTTCTGTTTGTGTGTGTGTGTGTGTGTGTGTGTGTGTGTGTGTGTGTGCGCGCGTGCGCGTGTGCGTGTGCGTACGGGTGAGCGTGTGCGTGTGCGTACGGGTGAGCGTGAGCGTGAGCATGAGCATGAACTTGAGCGTGTGGGCGAGGGGCAGTGCCTTGGGGTGTAACGACATCCCCCTGCTCTGACTGTCAGCTGGTTGGCTGTCTACACAGTGTCCCATTTGACCTTGTGGCTAAACAATATAAAGAGTTGAACGCATATCCGATGCACTCACTTCCTTTGTGGTGCAATCCCCTGGAAGTCATTTAATTTAGCGGGCTTTCAGACTTGGTCAATGTGGGGGCAGGGGATGGGGACTGTTTAATCAACTTGCCACAAACCCTCCCCTACCATCCTCAAAATAATCCATGACATCCAGCAAAGGGCCTCTGTCTAACAGCTGACTGAGTTAAAGACAGAGATGATTCTTTTCTTTCTTTATTATGCAGTTCGTTCACTTCAGGTGGAGAAGCCCTTTTCTACCACACCATGGCTTAAGTTGAGCTCTCGGAGTGACACTGATGTTTTGTAGAGTTCTGAAATATTGCTATGGAATGGTAACAAAAATTGGAAATTCATAAATTTGCTTGTTTATTTTTTGTATACATGTATGCAGTAGATAACTAAACTTTCTTAAACTCTTTCATTAATTATGCATAGTTGTGAATTGTAACACCTTCCATTATTACAATGTTGTTTGTGTATCTAAAGATTTAAATAGAGTAAGCATCCAAAGGGAAGTCCCTCTGTCCCTCTCTTATCTGTCGTTGTTTCTTTCTATCCTTCCTGTTGACAGTGCTTTTGCATTGATGTCATGGACATGTGTAGAGAACGAGGACACGTTGTCCTCAGTTTGACCCTACAGTAGATCTCATTACCACAGCCTTTCTTCACCTTGTTTGTTGAATTCTGCCAATCACTGAACCTATCAATGTGTGGGGAGGGACATTGACACATCTCAACCCTCCCCGCTGCCAATCAAGTAAAAACTCACTGCCTACCTTTTTCTGAAATGTAGCATTTCACAATTCTATCACAATTAATCAAAACTGAATGACTGTATTATTTTATTTTTTCTGTTATCTGCTCAATAAGATATAAGGGGGATATGTGATAACTGAGGTAAAAAGTGCACCCAGAAAAGCTGCCGTGTCAGTAGTTGTTAGCTGTGTTTGAGTGTTGTCGTCTCAGACAATGTAACCAGATGAGAGTGAGTGAAGGAGATAGGAAACCATCAATATGCTCCCTGTGTAAATTGAAGGAGGTCATGATTTATGGCTCCCGGCTAGGGCGTATACATAGCCTACATGCTGAATCCACTATTTTCCTCTCTGCTGGCTCAAGGACAGGTAAGGGTGCCTTTCCCCATCCCTGCCTCACAGCCAGTGGCACAGAGTGATGGACAGCCTCAGAGAGAGCCTGTGTTTATCAAAATGTGGTGAGCGCCATCTATAGGTTGCTTGGGATACTGTGACACTCTGGTTTAAGAGAAAGAAAGAAAGAATGTAAGAAAGACAAAGAAAGAAAGAAAGAAAGAAAGAAAGAAAGAAAGAGCACTTTATATGAACTTGGTTGTACTACAATATACCTGCATTACACTTCAGAAATCAACAGTCCTGCAGGGTCTTTCTTCACCCCATTTATCAGGCTAGGTCTTTACAAATATCCCTTTAACAGAAGGCTCAGAAACAGCTGTGGGCTTCCAATGCCTCACAACAGCTGCAAACAATCCATGACATTACATCTGCACTGTATTTGTTGCACTGGTCTGCATTATTGCAATCTCCTTTACTGTTTTATCCTCCTGCCTACTGAGCTGGTCACAATTATATAAGGGGGGGGGGGGGCTAGATTGGGGCTTGCTACCGTATCGTCCTCACCTGTCTTTTCTGATCTATAGGGACCGAGACCTGACTTGAGATCTACACGCGTAACTCTGACTTTCACATAAATCACACATTGGGGTCAAGGAGAGATTTGTGCCGATCTTTGAGTTATGCATATGGATCTCAAGTTAGGATTTGGCCTGAGGAGAGTAAGCAGTAGGAAACACTGTGGGACACATGCAAGAGGGCCACCTAAGAGACTTTGGGACAGGGCTGTACATTCATAATAGGTGGCAAACGTAAGCATTGCATCATTGTGTAAACTTGCTAAGTTAGTTTATTACACAGTATATATTGTTTGGAGGATTTATTATGTCTGGGGTGCTATGGTATTGTTTTGCTCGCGAAGGAGCCAGCAAAACAAATTGAGCACTTATTAGTATTTCATCTTTACATTATGCTTTGTTTACCTGCTTCTCCTCGGTTCGTTTTCTCCTCAGACAAACATAAGGACAAATAATCTATGGAAGGTGTGTGTGTGACATGTTTGTTGTAAGTTAGTAATGTAAGTAAGACATTTGCATTTTTTAGTCTCTCTTCAAACTTGACCGTTCAGCAAGGTGTATAAGATGTGCCACTCCCTAGGGAAATGGCCACTCAGACTCCACCATCTTGGCTTGTGAGTGCTGACAGAGGCTCAAATCCCTGGAAATGAAAGAAGGGTGCAGAGCACAGTGGCCGTAGGCTCTCACTGACACAGATATAGCATAGAGTGCCCAGGGGAGGGGTGGAAGGTTCCTTGGTGTGTGTGTCCCCTTGTTCTGCATGTGACCCAATCAGAGCAGGCTTTACAAGTCAAAGCATCTGCTTCCTCACATAGTCAATTTTAGATTAGATTAGATTCAACCTTTTTGTCATGGCACAGAGTACAACGAAATGTGTTTTTTGCTCTAGGCATAGGGTCATCCATAGTCAGCGCCCCTGGGGCAGTTAGGGGTTACGTGCCTTGCTCAAGGACACAACTGCAGTGGTAGGCACCTCGGATATGATGCCAGCAACCCTCCAGTCACCAGTTCACAAGCAGCTCCCTCCTGAGGCAGGGATCGAACCAGAAACCTTTCAATTGCTAGCCGGCCTCTCTAACCTCTAGGCTACCTGCCGCAATGACTGGCAATACTTGTATTTAATGGGGACTGTCACTTTCTCAATGATGACATTCTCATGACTTTAAAAAAAAAAGGTTTTCTATGGGGATTGTAGAAAAAACTGTAACAAAGTCATCTGTCTGTAAGACGTGTTTGTAGAGTTTAGGTTTTCCATGGTCTGTGTTCCAATGAGTCAAGTTGCAGTAGATGGATTTATTTGACTGTGTTGCCCTTCTTTATTTTCCTCTGCATTTTCATCCTGGCTAAGAGAAAGTGAGTTCCAGACTAGCAGAGATATATGGAGAGAGTTGACAGACTGTACAGTATTTTGGAAATGTGATAGGAGATGTGATATTAGATTACTTAACTGGCATTCTATTTCCCTCAATTCCACAAGCTAAGGAACGACACAGGACACAATATCCAGCACATACCACAATGTACCAGTGATTGAGCACATTTAAAAGTGTGCTTGTTTGAATAATTGACTGAATGATACAGGTGGTTCTGAATTACTTAATCATTGACAAAATACAATTCAACAACAACAGGGCGGGCCATCTTTTCAAGTGTGTCGTCCTTGCGTGCAGTGACACTATTTTCACGGTGTGACAGGTGCTCAGTACCTCTGCAATTACCTTTCAATTAGCACGCCGAGCATTTGTCGTCGCCGTCGCCACCGTTATTTTACAGCTCTGTGTCTTAGTCCATTAACGACACCACTGCTGGAGCAGCGCCGATAAACCATCTGGCCAGGCTCCTGAAAGAGATAGCGCCCACTTAATGGAGTGAAAAAGTAAAAGCAATTAACGTCGCATTAGCACAACGCTAATAAGGCCTGCCCTCCAGTATGCTGTGGCTAGGACAGAAGGATTTCCAGTTGAGAGTTGGCGATTAGCATTGACGTAGCATCAATTCAGCTCTCAAAAAGGTACACTAGGATGGACAAAATGGCCGGCTGAAGAAGTTCAGTTGTTTCTGGAGTGTGGTGCTTGAGGCATGCAGATGACCTGAGTTTGATACCTGGTTGGAACACACGTCATACATCCATTAATTTGTCACACGTTGGTGCCCAATGTGACCATGGGAATGATACCATGACCTCCCTCGCCTTTGAGCAGTTAGCGTGCTCCTCACACATGCAGCGCTAACTTGAATCTCTGCGGGCTCAGAACAGAAATCTCAAGAGGTTATTTCAGGTTTTGAAATGTTCAAACAATGCATGCCCTCTCTGGCTTGAATGAAGCAGGATGTTAAGCTGGCAGATGTGGCTTAATTGTTGTCTTTTCCTCTGTTTAATTATAAAAGCATCAAAGTACTCGCATTGCTGCTCTGTAATTCCACCATGTTCCGCTAATTATGTTGCGTTAATTGGGGTTTTTCTATTATCGCGTCACACTCATTAACTCAGCGGTGACACTGGCCTTGATTGCATAAGAGGTCACTGAGTCACTTTTCTTTGATTAAAGTTATTGGTTTGTGATGGAAATTGACCCCAAGACCAATTGGTTATACCAACATGGTAGACATCACTTGTGTTAAAGCTAAGAATTATTATGTTAATTATCTAGTCTTGCATTGAAAACAATATTTACTCAGTGGGGTGATCCTCAGGTTTCAAAACCAACACTGATGAAGAGTGTAACCCTTTGTGATATAATAATATTGCCTGTTGAAAGGGTAATATGAATGGCTTTTTAAAAGGTTTACATTTTGATACAATTATTGTCTTGATTTTACCTGAAGCATTACTTTTTGCGGAAGCATTCGTCATGAAGGGTTTTACAGAAACCCTAAACCACTGACCTGAATATGCAGCACGTCATGTACTCCAACAAACAAACCACATGTACCTGCACCATCTGCACACAAGACTGTGTTAGCAGTTATTTGAGATAAAGCTTGTCACTAGCTAAGGAAGCTAGCACAAATCTTGAAGTTTCAGGAAATGTTACCATGGAAGAAGTTCATCAAACCACCTGCACTACACAAAATGTTCTCAGTTGGTTGTGTAGTCCAAATGTACAGACCAAAGATACATCCAGTCCATACTGTAGACACTGGTGATTAAGCTACAAGAAAAATGCATTTATTCTCATGCAGCGACTTATTCCCTATCGAGGGAGATGTGAGTGTCGCTAGCTGGAGGAGTGCGGTGCAACTCTAGATTTAATAAGCATCAGAATCTGAATAGATAAGGCTGAACCAGCCTACAAAATGTCAGGAGCGGCAGTATCATCCCTCAATATAAATGGGCTTCCACTGACCTCCCTTTTTAGTCTTTCTTGTGATTCCTCTTGGGGTCTATCTGGTGTGTGCACTGTGCAGTGGTGATGCGATGAGCTGATATGCAATTATTTAAAATAGCATCAGACAGCTTGTAAATACAGTGGGGACTAGTTTTGTCTTCTTGTTTTTTTTTATGGAAGTGGCTTCTTTTGTGAGCACTGTTATATGACTGCTTCAGTTAAACTCAGACATTCAGCTGAGAGCTATTTAAATAAGAATGACTTGACTTTAATCGTTACATTCAGTGTATGGCAACTTGTATAACATCACCGATCTACAAAGGTCTACAAAAATAAAACATTATTTTTCACCAGTTTCACCTGGGATTCAGACTTCCTCAAAATAACTGGTTGTTATTAGATCTGATGGCCATGATAAATCGATAGCGATAAAAGGAATGAGATTGCATAAAGAAAGTTCTATGGAGGGTGTTTTGGCCAAAACAAAGAGATTTCAAAATGCAGGGGGGTATTCCATCAACGTTGGAATCAAAATCCAGGCTTAAGTCTCACGGGATTTATCAAAATAAGCCTGGATTGTCCTTTAGTGACATTGATGGAATACCCCCCTGGCCTTTGTAGGTTTTGTTTGTTTACACATATTTGCCGTTATTAGACAATGTATTGACATACTCAGGACTGAAACGCAAAACCTCCCATCTGCAAAATTAACTTTTGGGGGGAAAAAACTGTCTTGTTTTCTTGCAGAATGGTATTTGTTAAAGATACCCATCACATAATACACTGTTTGGGGACTATATTACTATAGTATGTGTTAATAGTATGCATTTCTTTTTTTTTGCAGATAGGAGGTTTTGCGTGTTGCGTTTTGAAAAATTTGCAGATAGGAGGTTTTGCGTTTCGGCCATTGAAATGTTTGTTTATTAGGATCAGTGGCGTAGGGGACGGGCCCGCAAGCGACGCACCGCGGGGGGGCCCCCAGCCTCTAGGGCAGAGGCGGATTTAGGATTGTAGGAGATCCGGGGATTAGCCCAGAGGGAGAATATAATGTGGAAAAATTTGCCTTCAACCTTCAACTTACCACCACCTTAAAGCGGACAAAAGGCTGTATTACAAAATAGACAGTAAACACACACACACACACACGTCAGTCACCATCATTTATATTTGTATAGAATTACATAATTGATGGGCTGAGGCTAGTTATGTTACAGTATGTATATCAGGGCAGACTCTGTGCTCACCACTTATATTGTATTTAGAGTCTTGTCCTGTGTTATATGACGATATATTACATGTATTGTTGGCCTGTGTATAGTACTGTGAAATCAAATTCCCCCTGGGACATTAAACAAACATAGTTAGTTAGCTTTACATCTTAGGATAGATTTGAGTCATGTTCTGTATACATACATACTACCATAAGGGCATACTTAATGTGGTTACTCCATGTTTACTAGCTGTAACATTAACGTTACATCATTCTTTTTCACTTGTTACTCAGTCAACCAGAGTGCAGATATCAAAGACTATCAGCCTGTTATTCACTTTATTTGTATAAGTATTATCCTTTGTTTGATTTCTTACCATGTACCGTAACAGTACCTTGCTATGTTTCATTTTCATTATAACATAACGTTATGTTATGATAGCCAGCTAGCATTAGCAAACCGGAAAAGTAGTGTCAGTGAGTCAGTCACCTTTCTAATAAGATTCACAAACCTGAAACATCATCTATGTCATCACTGCTGGTGATGTCATTGTTGTCAGCTGCTGATACGGCTGCTGCAACAGTTCTTGGCGATAGTTTTTTTGAAAAAAACTTTCGGATATCCATCCTTACACTTTTGTCAGGCACTGATTGAGAGGCACTGATTGAGATCACTTCTTCTTCAGGGCAGGGCAGGCTACGCAGTACGCAGGCTAATGTCGCGCAGCTGCTGCCTCTCTGTTGGACTCCGGTACTGCATGTTACTCACGTTTTTTTTTTTTTTTTTTTTTAAGTAAAACATTCGGGGCTTTTCAGAAAACATCCGGGGCTTGAGCCCAAGTAGCCACCCCTGCTCTAGGGGGCCCCCTAACATTGGATACTGTGGTGGGTTGACATAATTCACCCACGGTGGGTTGGGAGTATTGTTCCGCACGGACAGTTAAGTGCGTGGTACCCGAGTTGTTTATTCAGTTACTGCTTGAGTGTGTTGTTGACAATCGTTCATGTTCTTCATTAAACGTTTAGCTTTGTAATTTGATACGCCGCCTCCGACTCCCGTCTCTCGGCACTACGATACAAACTTTTTAATTTAAAAAAAATTTAGGCAGCGAGACAAGACCCTGCAGAAAAATGAGCAAGCGAAAGTACCTCAGTGGTGCGCAAAAACGGCAAGAGCAATATAAAATGTAACAAAATGCAGCGAAACTTCCCAAAATGTCATATTTTCTCACAAACCGACCCAAAGCAGCTTCTGCGACGCGGGTAGGGATGCAGTTAACCCTGGGTCATGGACGAACGTCGTGGATGCACCTGTTGCACCGCTGTGGAGGTCAGTGTTACTGCAGCTGGCAGGCTGACCCGGCCGAGAGATCGTTTTCAAAACTCAAAATTATCAAAAGCTATCTGAGAAGCACCATGTCCCAGGACAGACTCTCCAGACTAGCGATTCTCAGCATTGAAAGCCAGCGCGCACGTCAAATGGATTTAACAAACAACTATGTTACATAGTGAAGGACTTCGCACAGACTAATGCCAGGAGGAGAGGACGTTTTGGTCATTGTTAAAGGTAAGAATAGCCTATTATTGTATATTATTCGAGATATTTATTAATCTATGAATCAAATTAACTTGGGGTGGTGTGTAGCCTGTCGGTCTGTTCTTGTTGCCGTTTGTGTATGGACATGTCACACACACAGTCACACATACGGTGTCAGAATGATTCTGAGCAAGCGGCCAGCGCGCTGTAGCTGATAGCTGTCCAGGCCAACCATAGGGTCTATGATGTAGGCTTTATGCAGCCTTAAAATAAATGTACCTCTACATCCGTTTGAGTTAACCTCCGTTGCGAAAGGGCCCCCGCCGCCACCTTGCGAGTGGGCCTCGGGATTTTGCGGTACGCCACTGATTAGGATCCAGGCAAATGTACAAAAACACAAAGGGAAAATCCTTAGTCAGTGTTGGAAAACAGTTCGCTAACAAGGTGGTAAAAGCTATCAAAGGCACGGGCCGAAACGTGAGGGGAAACAGGTTTGTGAGCGATACCGAGGTGGGAAATCTGTTACTGCCTGAGGTGGAGTGAAACTGAAGAGAATATCAGGGGAGTGAGAACAAAGGGTGATCAAGAACTAATGAGGAACAGGTGAGGGTGATTAGTAAGCTGGGGGTGTGGACCTTTGGAGTGAGGGCGTGTGTGTGGTCGTGACACATATAAATGTTCAGTGTAGCCAAAGAGGGCAGCAACAAGTACATGCTTCACCTTTAAATATTTCATGGTCCAATACTGTCATGTCTCTCCAATATTTATGTCCTTAATCCTATATAGTATAAGAGATACATCCTCGTGAAGTGCTGTAAAGTGTAAATCAAAGATAAACTGTGAACACATAAAAGCCACCATTGCTTCCCCCCATCCTACTACTACTGTACCCAAACATGCCCTCAATTACCCTGCGAGCATGTGAGCACCACACATGTAACATCATTAATAAGATCCAATAATAATCGAGGTGAGCCCCATTGGTTGTGACTGAGATTTGACTAATTACTATAATTGTATTGGAGTCATGCTCATTAAATATGAAAATTGTGTTCTGTGGAATTGGTTGGTTTCCATGATCAATCTTGTATGGACAGGCAGGAAATGAATTAGAGTTAACAGTTTTTCATTGTGCAATTAATGACTCCACACACACACACACACACACACACACACACACACACACACACACTCACAATGTGTGCATGGTGGGATCTCATGATTGTGCATTGAATTGAGCAAAAACTCTAGCTAGAATACTCACAATAGCTTGATTTTATTGGACCTTGATTTTAACAACATTTTTGAGAAACCAGTGACAGAGTTTAAGGTAACAGTTTAAAATGCATTGCACACATCACCAGCTGCAGTATCCTAAACTCTCATTGGATGATGTTGCATTTCGTCAATTTGAAACATCACAGGATATGTTTGCACAATGTACTGTAATCCTGTTCATGATAAATGGGGCACTGAATATGAAGATATTGACTTTGGATGAGCACACTTCTTATAACTGCAAACAATGTAACACAGATTTCCAGTTCCAATTCAAGTGAATTATCTTTAATTGTTCTGATCACTACATTCTCATCTGATTCTCATTCTCATCTCGTCTTGCATGGTGACCATGGTGACAGACCTAAACTGATACATCCATAAGGAGTTTACTATCACTGAATACAGATAAATAAAGAAAAAGGTTACATTGATATGTGACATAAGACATGTGACACAAATTGGCATCTCAAACCACAACATTAAGAGTACATGATCATAGTCATACTAGCTAAAAAATTAAAAGCCTTCATCATCAATATAATCTTCATTATTTGGACTGATGTTGAGTGTGGAACTCATGGTAGGCCTGTTTCTCCATTCAATGTATTAGCAGACTTATGGAGGGGCATTACTTGCACGATCAGATTGCATCCAGCCGTTCACTTAGCATTCACTCAGCAGAAATATAACCATTATTCTATTTTCCACCAATGCGCCTTGCATTTCAAACAACATTATACTTTTAAATGTAGAATATGTTATTCATAAGTCTGTTTATCTCAAATGTCTGGCTCTACTCACATTTTAGTATACTCTATATCCACTATATCCACACATTATGGCCTCTTTAAGATATATGCAATAACACAATCTTCTCAGCACTGTGCCAGGCACTCATATTAATCAAATAGCCACATGCTTTTATGACACAAAGCAAATAGTCATAAATGGTCTTATCTGCTCTTCTAATAGTGTGGCTGTTACAATCAGATTCATGGTGGCTTAAACTATTACATTTCTTCCTTATCGTATCAAGCGATCACTCCTTTTCATAGGGGTCATTTGTAACGAGTGGACAGCTCGTTGTGTAATGAAATTCAAAGCATTCTATCGGCCCAGGCATCTCCCTCTGTGTATACTTATATTAACATATATTTATGTGTATTTATTTTTTGACATCAGCCAAGCAGGCATGATGAATGCATGGCTGGCCATGGCCACTCGCTGGGACAGATGGCACCACATACAAAATACAGTTGAGGTCAGAAAAGTTCCAGAACAGCAAAGTTATGAGTGTGCTTTGATTTTCAAGTCAGTCTATTGAAATAAACATTGTATCACATAGAAATAGCAACATTTCTGTAAAACAGAATACATAAATCATACAATGGCAAGTATAAAAACGTTTATTTTTATTTTTTTTATCATCAATTCATGTTCAGCACATCACAGGGTACCTGCTTTGTACAAATTGTTAATACAAATCAAATACATTTATTTTGCGATCAAGTTTTCAAAAATCACTTTGACCATTATAGAGCATGCAGAATTTCTTTAGTGCAAAGAGTCTGTAAGTCTAAATCAAACATGTAGGTATAAAATAAATCGTTGTTGTATACTCCCCCTTTAATTTGGAGCTTTGATTAATTAATTAATATCCTTTTCTCAAGGACTTTTATGAATCTCATCATTAATAAAAGCAGACATTCAATTAGTACCCAAATCTTGATTGCCAATTTTGTCATAACAGTTTCTCTCTGTGCTTTTTTGGGTTCGTTATAATCTGGTGGGGTGGTGTGGGGAGGAAAAATTAACTAATTTCATTAATCTAATTGTCATCGCTTTCAACCACCCCCTAATAAGTACAAATTAATATGATTAATCAATTTGACGACATAAACTCATTCAATTACAGTTTTTCAAAGGCAAGTGGGTGTGTTGGGGTGATAGGGAGGTACCGCATGTGAAGGGAGGTGGGCAGAAGAGTCGGTTGCTGTGTGAGGAATCTATCCCACTAAAATGAACAAGTCAGGTGATCAGTCATTGTGAACGATAAATAAATGGCGATAAAACATGGAGGGCAGACATCTGCCCCATTTTTAATTCTTTGTTTCTGTGCATTAAAGATTCCTCAATTTCCTCACCAGGGATCTTTTTCGTTATACCACTGCTACACATTTGTACAGAGTTTGACTATGGATCTGCACAGAGTATAGTATTGCAATAAGGCTTGGCTATCTCCATTTGTATTTGCATTAAGCTGAATATTTCCATGTCTTGTCTTATTTCACCCATTCAAAGGGTACACACTATTTGTTTATAGCCTCGGTGAACATGACTCATATCTGAAGACGGTGGTCTGCTTTTGTTATTTTCTACTGTCATTGAATTAATCAGCTAGGAGAAATACATCTACATTTTTCATCTAGACATCTTATTACTAACCTATACTGTAGTCATACCCCCCTAAGATGTGACATAGGGGGAACCTATGAATTTCATTTTCCAGCTCTGAAGGAGGGGTCCCAATCTACGATTCTCAACAACACCAGAGAGAGACCTATAGGTTTTCTCTTCAACCATCCAGCCAAGAGTATCTTGCTCATCTGTCAATTGGCTGATGTATAACTTGTACAAAAGAATCAGATTGGACAAAACAGATAGTAACTGTTAAACAATACCATAATCACACACCATAGCCCAGTCGATTCAGGCTTCAAAGCATGGTCATGTGAATTGTGGGAACACTTCTGTACTGTAGTTTGCCTTAGGCAAATGAGTCAGATGTTAAATTCATAATTTTTGATTAATGTGGTTATCTATAACTGAAGTACATTGTGTACTTGCCCCCCAGAGAAATGTAAAGCCAAAAGACCTGCATTTGTAGCATGTCTTGGTATGCACTAGCAAATCTGCTTTGCCGGTGTTTCACAAAGTAATTGTTTATTGAGACTCTCTGCTTTACATTTCTCTCTCTCAGATATAGCACAAAAGTGTACTAGCGGCTATTGAGAGTAGCACAGCTATGGTTACCTTGCAGTCACACTTCCCATAGGAGGCACAGTGACCCAGCATATTGCTTGATGTAGTATGTCTGATCTGAGAGCTGTTACCCTTGTACTCTACTACTACAAAGCCCAACAACGCTCATCAATTCCGAACAAAGACACTGACCTCCAGTCAGTTTGCGTATTCCATTTAGAAGACCCTGATCCAGGTTAATGAAGAGGATAATGGAAAATAGATTGATGTGTCTGTAGCTCTCTCACTTTGGGCAGCTCTGGATTCTGATGTGTGTGTTTCAGATCAGCTTTGTAGGGGATGCAGAGAAGAGAAGAAATGTACAAGCACAGTGTAATAGGAAAACCTTCTTTTAAAAATATCAGCTTTATCTTATCAAGGCAGCATCTCTCCATACGGATGCTTGATTGAGCAGCATGTATTGTTGTTGTGTTACATATTGGGAATACTTTTCAGAGGCAAGCATCTCTAATTTAAGATGTGGGGTATTACAAAGCAGACAATTAGACCTAAGTTCGATTGGAGGAGAGGATCTTGGATGCTGACAGTCAAGAAGAGGTTTTCAAATGTCATATCAATTAATCTATCCAGCCATCAAACAATATTCTGGAAACAAAGTCAGGGAGGCAATCAATCCACATCACTCTTCCCCTCGTCAGGTTATGGGAAAATTGATTTGTCAAACAAAGCATTTTGGAAGCAGCGTATGGACTTATTCGGGATCCATTAGCCTCCATTGAGCAGTTTGTTTAATATAGGAATTTCATCACTGAATATGCAGTGTCCTCATTACTGTATAATGTTACAGTAATGTCAAGTTGTTTTTTGACAGATACGTGTAAAACACTGCTTTAATAATACAGTATATCATAGCCTACTTGGACACTCAAATGTTGGCCTCTATCTTTCTTTTTCATTTGTAGATAATCACAAAATATCACTGATTAACAAGAAATATGTGAGGGAAATGTATTTGCACTCCACCTCTCATATAATGTAATTTTACAACAACAAAAAAAAGTTATGCAGAAGAAAGTCAAATTGGAGAGTCTACTCCACTAGATTATTGCATATGAAACTGATCTGTTGTTGATCATAGCCCATACTGTACATAGACTGTACAATTCAGTACAAAGCCGTGACCTATCCTGCTATTCTACCCTGTGCTGCACTAAGCTGTGCCATGCTACTCCCATCGCAGTGTATTGTTCTAAATATAACTGTATCACATTGTGCCCGTCATGCTATTTTAGTGGGAGAGAGCTTCCTCTATGGGACTTCTCCACCCCCATCCCTCGATAATGTATCGCTCCCTAAAGGCTAGGCCTCGGCGACCTTGTCTTATTCAGAGGGGGCGTCTTGAGCAAAAGAGCTGAATCCTGAATGGGCCATTTCTTCTCTTTTAACACCCCTTTAATGTCATCGGTGAAATATGAAGTCATTAGGCGATATTAAAACACTGCTGACAAACTAATTAACGGGAGACATTAAACAGGACTGGCTTGATTAATCCGCTTTAACGATTCTTTTTAAGTGGTTCTGGTAAAAAATTAATACAGATTTACTGGTGATCCCAAAGAAAAAAAAACAACTCAGAGGGATGCCAGGCCTGAAGGGCGATCTAAAGTCACTGGCCTTTCACCTTCCATGTCTTGTCCTTCACTCCCTCTTCTCTGAACTTGTACGGTTCTTGACATGGGGGACAACCATAGAGATCAATTCTATGGGGAAACCTTCCTATTTATTCCTACAGTGTTAAAGTTACAACATACTGTAGCCTATATAGCAATCAGAGAAGTCAGACAGTATATGTTTACTCCAATGCAAAGTTATCAGAAATGAATGTTAACAATCAAATAAAGCTATTTGAGAACAAATTAAT
The DNA here is from genome assembly GCF_963989245.1 of Nansenia antarctica. Classification (NCBI taxonomy): domain Eukaryota; kingdom Metazoa; phylum Chordata; class Actinopteri; order Argentiniformes; family Microstomatidae; genus Nansenia; species Nansenia antarctica. The sequence goes on from NC_137674.1 coordinate 66,344,987, forward strand.
GAATGGAAATATGCATACCGTCAAATACCTTCTCTTACAATTCCCAAACTCTTTGGAACTGAAAGTAGTGGCGGTGCGTCTGTGTATTTATGTTTAAATGTCTCCCTCTTGTGGATGATAAAAGTAAATGGAAGAAGATTATCTCTGTCGGCCGGCAGCAACTACCCTAAAAAGCTGGTACGTTTTCTGGTTGTTTTCAATGGTTGCAGGTCATGATGCCCAAAAGCAATTAAAGAAGAAAACGATACCATCAATAATTAATATACACTACTCCCAGTCTGTCATTGGTAAGTAGTTCAAACACAGATGTTAGACATTTCTCAAAATCAACATTTCTAGTTGACAGTCTGTATCACCTTGGGTTTGGCTGAAGTGCTGCAGTAGCTGAGAAACTAGAGGTACATGGATTCACACCTGGGCACTTCATGCAATATGTTGCTGATAATGCTGACCATAATATCAGAACAATTGATGGCCATGGAACGTTCTATGGCATGGGAATTATTGTATGCATCACCCGCAGAATTTAACAAGCTTCCATCATTCCACGTATCAAGTTGACAGCAAAGGACCTAACAGATGTCGGACGCATTAACATTGTTCCATATGTAAAGAAGTCTGGGGGCCTAGTGTACACACCAAATACGGTGCCCAAAATGCTCGAAGGAAAAGCAGTTGCCAGGGCCATACGAGGTCATTTCCTGGTTGATGGAGCACTGAACACCCTACTGGCAGCGAAAACTTTTCATGTCAAACTGCCTGTCCCAAACAAAGCAAACTATGCTGTGGACTCGGAGGATGTGTCAGAGTTGACTCAAGATGGTACCGTTGCTGATGACAGCGAGGACACAGTTTCTGATCAGCCAGACGGAGAATCCACAGACCATGCCAAAGTACCAGAGGAACTAGCAGAAGCCTCAGATCTGTATGACAGTGTTATGGCTGCCACCGCAACCGGGACAAATGCAAGTGCACTACTCCAGATCATAGCTCAGCGTTTGGGGGCAGAGAAGACAACCATGGTAGATGACCGGCAGCAGCATTGTGGCTACAGTACATGGAGATGATCGACCTAGTCTGTGCATTCATTGGATCGGAGGGAACTGGAAATTGAGATCAGCACCTTGATACCCTGACAGACATGATGCCATTCAAGGACATAACTTGTATGTAAAATCATTGACCATATACCTCCAGAAAATGCACCAACTAGAAGACACACATCCCCAAGTTTACAAACGATTTCAGGAAGATGGTCTGCAAGTTGTTCGTAGATCAAATGAATACTGGGCCGGACTATCCCCCGACCTTGTAATAGAACAAGCCCTCATGCGAAGTATGAAAACAACCGGAGGACTGACACAGGGAAGGAGTATGTCTGAAACACAACGTTTGGTCTGGGTTCTTTCCAACCCTGCAACATCTGAAATCAACAATGCAATGAAAGAAGTGACAGGGGTAAACTATGAAACTAGTGAACAGCACAAGGACCTTTCTGCATCAAGACAGGCACGAGACAACGCAGACACTATCAAAATACTTCAATTGTTGGAGTCACAAAATCCGTTTGCCGGGTATGAACACCGTCAGCACCTAATCACTGGTGTGACAGCCCATAATGCGGTGAATGTGGACCATTCAAAAGAGGTTGGTAGAAGGGTCTTAAAAGACATGGTAGGGAAAAAGGTGACAGAATACCTTCAAGAGGAAAGCACATGCAGTCACCATGGATTCCAAATCCACAGTCAAACTGAACAAAGAAGAAGTTGTCCATATTGATCATCAAGTTACAGGTTGTTTGCAACAACATCTTGCGGGATGACCTGGCCTGGAAGGACAACACTAAAGGCACCATCAAGAGGGCACAACAGCGGCTATACACCCTGAGATGCCTCAAGAAACAACACAGCAAGAAGGAGATGCTGGTGGCCTTCTACCACGGCGCAGTGGAGAGTATCCCCACCTTCGGCATCTCCAACTGGTACCACAGCTGCACGGCAGCGGAGAGAAGCGATCTACAGAGAGTCGTGAGAACAGCACAGAGGATCACCGGCGCCCCCCTCCCCTCTCTGGAGGAGCTGTACAAAACACGCTGTCTCAGGAGGGCCTCCAAGATCTCCAAGGACCCGACCCACCCTGGGCACGAACACTTTGTCAAGCTGCCCTCCAACAGGAGGTACAGGACCCCGGCCGCTAAGACAAACAGACTGAAGGACAGCTTCTACCACAGGGCCGTCAAGGCCCTGAACACAGAAAAGGCCTAAGTTCGGGGCCCAGGACAGTCCGGACGGATTGTATGGCAGGTAGTGCTGAGGCACAAACATGTACATTTTCAAGCCTGCAAACTGTGACACTTTAAAATAATGTGAAAAAATACTTTCTTGTGAAATATGACAACCCTAGTTGACTATCTGTGCAGTATAGTACAGTGGATTGTGTACATAGCCTCTATTGATGTAAACCAGCTCCTTACCTTCTTGTGATTTTATGCATCTATGCTTTTTTCCAAAATGTGTTTCTTTTTCCTTTCCTAAACACCAGGGGAGCCTCCCCTCCTAAATTTCGTTGTTTGGTACCTGTACTGTAGCAATGACAAATAAAGTCTATCTATCTATCTATCTATCTTATTCGCGCATGCCATGCTTGGCTGCGATACAACATCCAGACTCTTTGAGGTTGGGAAAGGGGTATCTCTGTGTCTGGTTAGCGAAAACGACTCATTCAGAGTACAGGCCAGCATTTTTCAAAAACAATCTGCTACCAAGGAAGAAATTGCTGCTGCAGGGGAAAGGGCAATGAACTAATATACCAATATACTAATACTAATCTACAAAGGTGCCGAAATGGATTCTCTCAATGACCTCAGGCTGAAAAGTTTCTATACTAAAGTGACTGACAGCAAAACGGCTATCCACCCTTGCAACTTGCCACCAACATGGTCGTCTGCCATGCTTCACAGCTTCAGAGTGTACCATCAGGTTCAGGAATGGATGGGAAACTCGCTACCACCAGAGGAATGGGGCTGGAGGATCCAAGACTCATGCCTCATTCCCATCCATTCCGACCAGGACCCTGCTCCTCAATACTTGTTGGAGCTTGTGCGCTGTAATTGCAAGTCAGGTTGTGGCACTATGCGTTGCAAATGCCGTTGTCAAGGACTTGATTGCTCTGTAGCCTGTTCAGAATGCAGAGGTGTATGCGCGAATATGTCGGCACAACATTTGGATGAGGACATGGAGTGAAGGTTACATGTAGGCCTACAGTAAAGGCATATTTCAAGCTTGGTCTAAAAACAGTTTTTAATAGGTTTATAGGTTTATATGGTTTATTTCTCATTTAAGGGTTTAATCTGTATATGATATGCAACATGGTTTTCATGGAAAAACATTAACATTTCTGTATGTTCAGAAATGTCAATGATAATAAATGTGTTATAAACTAATTTGATTGACTTTGTTTGAATAAAATAAAATAAAACTATAAAATAAAATAAAATAAAACTATATAATTTTGGGTTAAGGGTACCCCCAAGGGGGTAATGGCCGTTTTCTCAAAAATAGTTTTTTCTCATACTCTGAGCCAGAAATCTCCACTTCAGTAGCACTTACATACACCAAACTTTCCAGTTGTATTCCTATCTACATTCCGAGGTCTGCTGTAGAGGGGTTTGTTAATATATCATTCATAGCCTGATTTATGTAACATTTACTCCTAAAAGCATGGCAAAATGTTATAGAGGACCTTGACTCTAATATGACAACAAGATGAAACAAGAATTTTTAACCTGGCTTTATCCAATGTTCAGATTTCTGATTTTGAATGTTATGCAAATTAGCACATATTTCATTAGATAATGCCTAATTTGCATATTTAAACATAATATTTCAGAAAACTTGTAATACAAAAAATGTTAGTCTTAATGTAAGTGATTAACTGGTGAAGTTTCATGGTGATATCTATTAGTAAATTGTGTTATCCTATTAACTGGCTGTGTTGCGCCTGGCACAAAAACCCACATTTTCGACCCCTGAATTTACTGTGATCCAATAAATATTAAGACTAAGACTTTAAATATGTTATTTGGTTGTCCCTAGGGATCACAAAAAAACTTGAATGATTACTATTGCAATTTTCCCTGGGTTAAACCACAGATTGACTGGACTAATAGCCGTACATTTATTTAGAGAAACGTATGCAAAGATTTAAAAAAAAAAAAAAATATATATATATATATATGCACATTAGCACAGACATCTTTTTCTCCCGAATAATAAATTGCCCATACAACTTGTGGAGAAGTTGCCTGTGGAGCTGATCCTTGGGCAGCCTTCTCTGCCCCCTGGCCTCAACTGAAGATTTCAAGGTAAAGGTTACACCTTTTATAATGGGATTTGAAAACCCATACGTGTATTTTAAGTTACTGTATTTATAATAAATAAATAAAATGTTGATGTGATGTGATTGTGCTATATTTCTCTGTTTATCAAAATGTTTACTATTGGGGGGTGGGGGGCGGGGAGACAAGCTCCTAAGAAATGGGACGTTTAAATTCCGATAAGACCATATTAAGACGTAATGACGCACATGCCTGCAAACCAATCACATTTTACGTAGCTAGTCTCCCTCCAGTCTCGTGATTGAATCATCTATCTGAACTGAAACATTTAGTTCAGTTCTTCTACAAAATCCGAATCTTTGATTCTCTCAATCGTTCAACGTCTCCAGTTCGCTAAATCCATGGGATTTATCCTTGGCATTAATATAATTTAATTGTATTGCATTAGTGTTTCAGTTCGCCACTATCACGTTATAATGTGTCCAACACATTAATGTTAATATGTTCTATATTCTCAGTCCAAACGTTTCACTCTGTATTTTTATGTCTATAAGACTTTATACTTTACCATACTGTATGTGCCTTCTTTTAACTGTTTTAAATCATTTTGTGAAGCACAATGATTAATTGATCGGGAAAAAACTAAATATCCACAGGGATACGACTTGTGATCTACCATAATTATCCCAATATTGTGTTTTTGTTGTGATATTACGAGGATATACAAGGATATAGCCCGGACCCAGGTAGTGTGTAGTGTTATTATTATTATTATTATTATTATTATTATTGTACAGTGTTATTTACATAGCAGCCAAACCTGTGGACGATTCACCTAAATGACTCTTTTGTTTCAGTACTCGGTTCATCTAAAATATTTGATTCAAACGTTGCGACGCATCTCTACCCAGCTACCCTCGTCGCCACTCAGGTGGCTAGCCAGTTAGCTGCGGAGCTTAAAGGACAAGGAACCAACCGCCAAAACGAAACGAAAGTACGATTTACATTACTATTTATTCATAATACAAACAGTATCGATAATCAACATTTGTATACAGCTTCCTTGTACAGCATTTGGATACAGCTTCTACCAAGGGTAATATAGCATTAGCTTAGCTTTTTTTCCCCCACTGGCCCGGCTCCCTGTGTGAGCACAAAGCCAGGCCTGCACGTTGCCCACTCCCCAGGGATGTTTCCCTCTTGGGGGAACTTTGGTGGTGGTGGTCAGCCACCTCCCCCGCCGCAGCAGTTCGGTGGTCCCAGACCGCAGCAGCCGAGGGGGCCGTCGGCCCAGAGTGGAGGATTCGGGTATGGAGCTCCGGCGCCGGGACATTTCTCCAGCCTGCGGGAGCAGCACCTCCAGCAGATGCAGCAGCTGCAGCAGCTCCACCAGAAACAGCTCCAGTCGGTGTTGCATCCCAACAGCACCAATGTTAATAACACCTATGGCTCTGCAGCCGTGTCCCCTGGGTCATCGTGGCAAGACGAAGGATCAGGGGGGGGATATGGTCCCGGCGCCCATGGCTATTATCAAGATGAGAATCAGTCGTCTATGCGGGGCCCGTCTGGGCCTCCTGGGCCTCAGCCCCCTCCGCCACAGCCGGCACCACCGTCCAAGGAGGCCCAGCCTCCCCCGCCCGAGCCGGCACCACCGGTGGCCCCCCAGAATAATGGTACCCCAGCTACAAGAGAGGTAAACAAGAAAGACGGTATGCAGCAGGCCAATCCCTCCGCCACAGAGGAAGAAAAGCCCGATTTTTCCACGATGTCGTTACAGGTAGGCCTAATCCTTAATGATCGTGTGTTTTCACATTATTGTAGTACCCGTGATGACACCCAATGTTTGAAGTAGCAAGGCCTGGGGGTTATTCCATCAACGTCGTTAAAGGAAAATCCAGGCTTTTTTTTTTTTTTTTGATAAATCCTGCGAGATTTATCAAAATAAGCATGGATTATCATTTCAATTTCATGTTTTTGTTAGGTAATCTGGGACAATGGGTAATGTGGCACACCTAAGCTCCTGTGTGTTTATTTCCTGTTCTAACAAAAATGTAATTTAAATTCTATTAAACATTTTCTGTCCAGACATCCATGCTAAACCTATAGTCTATGAACTAGATTTTGTTAGAACAGGAAACAAACACAGTTGACTTTAGGTCACAGTTGACACGACTTGCTCATTCCTAATCACCCCCCAGGTTATTTCTGTGCAAAATCTAGGCTGTTTATCTAACTAATTGCGATATGCTTATTCAATCCAGGATCAACAGCAGTACTGGTACAAACAGCACCTTCAGAATTTGCAGAGGCTAAGAAATGAGAAGGCCAAACAGAATCAGAACCAGGGTGATAGTCCAGCACCACCTTCCAAAACCCAGTCCTCGGGATCTGCTCCTCCCCTTCCATCAGAACCTCCCAAAAGTACCCCTCCACCACCCCCACCTAAAGAGGAGCCCCCACCTCCACCACCACCTGAAGACACGGTACAAGAAAAACAGACCGTATTTAGTCTCTATAACAGTATGATTGATTCACATTTTTACATGCATTTGTCAGGCCTAATGGCACTGTAATGTGTAATATGCAATTGTGACAATGGGCCAAAGCTTGGTCTAAATGTTATTTGGATGAGAATATGTGGAATAATCAGAAGGTAGACTGTACTCTAAAATTCTGAAGCTCTGTCATACATTTGACAGATGAGAAAATATGATTAATCATGATTTTGAGACGCAAGCACAACTGTGAAGCTTTCATTCAATCATATCATTTAATCTTGACCGCTGAACCTTAAACAGCTGATGAGATGCTGAACTGTTGTGTCACAGAACTAGATAAGTTTGGATCGCATCCTTAGTCTTTCTAAGTATATTTACTTTCTCAAGCATTGTCCAAAACAGTGTTTTACTGGTTCTTGTGAAAACCAGTTTAGAATGACTGACCTGATTGAAATGAGCTGTTTCCCTCAATCTAAACTTTAGATAGACGGAAACAGCTCATGCAAATATTTTTCGATTAGGTCAGCGGAAATGTTGATTGATGGATGGTAGCTTGAGCTAAATCAACGTCACAAAAGTGTAGCCCCCTCTAGCGGTTGTGGCCGTAAGCGACAGCTTATGCCAACGGCCGGCCCTGGCTGGGAAATGTAGTTTATGGACACTGTACTTCTGTAAAGTATAATAATGATAAGCTAATTATATCCTTTGAAAGCTCTCGCGGGCTGCATAAAATGAGCCCCGCGGGCCTTGAGTTTGACACATGTGATCACAAAAAGTAAAGAGTTGAAATGGAAATTGTAATTCAGAAGATAGCCTACATCCTAACTCTCCTATCGGGTCACTTGCAGCCAGAAGTCGTCACCCCCAAAGACCCCGAAGAGGAGGCCCGCCTGCAGCAGTTGCAAGCTGCAGCGGCCCAGTGGCAGCAGGTGCAGCAGCAGAAGGCAGGTTTCCAGTACCAGGCCTTAATGCAGCAGCATTCACAGCTGCAGGAAATCCTCGGGCAGTACCAGCAGTTCGTCCAGCAGCCTGCACATCTAGAGGTAGCCTTCTTCTTCCACCATGACTTTGATGATTATTTGTTCTCTTGTATGTAATATCTGCTTTGACCTGTATATCCCCCCCCCCCCCCCACTTATGTAAATGATAGCTTAGGATCTTACATAATTTAGCTCAGAATGTCAGTCTGTTTGTGTCTTGAATGTCTGCTATAGCCAGGTGTTTGGACTGGGTAAAGTTGTCATAGCATTTGTTGTTTTTCCTCGGTCTCTAGACGATGCCCATGGACATGCAGCTGAGGCACTTCGAGATGCAGCAGCAGCAGTTTGCTCCTGTGTTCCAGGAGTGGGACCGCACCTTCACCCTGTGGCAGGAGCAGTTCCAGTCCTACCCGCACAAAGACCAACTGGAGGACTATGAGCGTCAGTGGAAACAGTGGCAGGATCAGATGAAATCCACCAATGCCCACCTGCAAGAGAGGGTCAGCACCCTCCGAGCCATGCAGCCGTATGGAGGCAGTCAGTACGGTAGTGGAATGATGGGGCGGCAGGACTACGGACAGTACCCCTATTCTGGACCGGAGGCGCAAGTTCAACACATGGCGAGCCCTGCTATGCCAGCCACTCCCAGTATGGAGCCCTCGCCCACTTCTGAACACGGGTCCTGGGGCCCTCGAGCTGGGCAGCAGGGTGCGCCCAATGCGCCGCGCCTGTCCACCCCCACACCTACAGAACCATATCCTCGTCCCACTGGCCCGGGGGTACAGTCAGAACCGTATAGTTCACCTGGACCACCTGTGAGGGGAGCAGGCCCAGTCGGGATAGGGGTTAGACCCCCAGGATTTAACAGCCCAAGAGGGCCAAGGTAATTGTGTTCATGATATTGTGACTTGAGCACTGTTCAGTGAAACATATGGTCAAGCATTACATTAGCTTGCTCTAATACCTGTTTATTAACTCTGTAATTACTCTAGTAACAACATTGTATTGACATCAGTAATTCCTTTGTACTACAGTAATGAAGTGAGGGTTCGGTTTAGTGAGGCAAGTAGTTATTAGAGTTGGGTGCATTACTAATATGCATGTATAGGGGAAACACAGTTCCATATAACACATGCTCTCATTCATATAGTTTCTCTCACTCCAGGTTTGATGGTCCTAGAGGGAATGGTCCAAGGTTTGAGCAGCAGCCTCAGCGTTTTAATGCCCCACCCAGATTTGACCAGCGTCAAAGATTTGACCAGCCTCCAAGAGGAAACCAGCCTAGATTTGGGCATCAGGCAAGATTTGAACAGCCCCCAAGGCAGGGCCCTCCCTCTCGCTTTGAACGACCCCCTGGACCACACCAAGGAGTACAGCAAGGTCCCCAACATCAAGGTCCCCAACATCAAGGTCCCCCACATCAAGGTCCCCCACATCAAGGTCCCCCACATCAAGGTCCCCCACATCAAGGTCCCCCACACCAAGGTCCCCCACATCAAGGTCCCCCACATCAAGGTCCCCCACATCAAGGTCCCCACCAGCAAGGTCCCCACCAGCAAGGTCCCCAACAGCAAGGGGTACAACAAGGTCCCCAACCTAGACCAGAACTTGCCAAGGATACTAAACCACAACAGACCAAGGTTGAAACACCAGCGGACTCCAAGCCTCTAGGGAAACCCACAGGGAAAGAGCAGCAAGCAACACAGACTAAAACAAAGCCAGAAGACTCAACAGAGCCAGAAAACATGGCAGAAGACCTGTTGGACTCATTAGATGGCTTTTTTGTGCAAAAGGATCCTATTCCTCAGACTTCTTCGACAAAGGTGGAGCCAAACAAGACTGATGCTGCAAACAACTCCACCAACAACGAGAAGACCCCAGATGCTGCTGCTAAAACCCCAGTATCAGCTCCTTCCTCTGTGCCTCAGAAGAACACTGCCCCTGTCAAGAGCACTCTACAACAAGGTGGGCCACCAAAAAATGTCAACAATGGACCTCTGCAGGGGCAAGAGTCTCATGGGCCTGAACAACCAAAACCAGGCATGCCCAAACAACTCCCCGGCTTTCAGCAGGGAGGGGAAACTCAGATGGCCCCCCCACATATGTCCCATGGTACAGGACGCGGCCAGCCGCCAGGCCCTGTCCGCGGGCTGGGGCGAGGACGTGGGCAGATGGGACGCGGAGGGCCACACGGAGGCCCGGAGGGCCCTCCTCATGGGTACGGTCTCAATCCCCAACCGCTCAGGGAGGAAGCGGAGATGCCGTATGACTACAGGCCCCCGCACGAGGAAACAAGACAACAACACGGAGAAGAGGAAGACTACCAGTGGCAGGATCCCTCACTGGAAGAACCCGGCGGAATGGAATCAGAAGCGCCACCCCCTGAGGAGGAAATGTGGGTACCAGAGGAGCACTACTACCCAACAGAGGAGCACTATGAAGAGTCTGGGAGAGGAGGCCCCCCGATGGGTAGGGGGGAGCCCTTCGATAGGCACTGGGAAGAGCCTGAGACACCACCTGAGTACTGGGAAGAAGGGGGAGCGGAACCGTATTGGATGGACAGGAGGCCTCCGATGCAAGGTGCGAGACCACCGTTCCCCCCTGGGCGGGGACGTCCCCCACGTGGCCGTTCTGGTTTCATGCAACAGGGTCCGAGGCGCCCTCTTCCTCCTCCGCATGCAGCGATGGACCACAACCCTCACGGGCCCTCCATGCCTTACGACGACATGGAAATGGACCCCATGGGTCCCCCCATGCACCGTGAACCTGGCCTGCGAGGGCGACCCATGCACCACGAAGACATGATGGAGAGAGACATGATGGAGAGAGACATGAGGCGACCCCCCCCTCCGCCGCACGACATGATGGAGAGAGACCCCATGATGGAGCACCACCACCCGTACCACGACGACATGGAGAGGGAGCCTGGGTGGCCGCGGCCCCCCCATCTCAGAGGACCTCCCCCCCCACCCCATGAGATGATGGAGAGGGGCATGAGGAGGCGCCCGATGGGCCATCGTCCCATGGGTCGAGGAATGCGACGCCCGCCACCCCCCCCGCACGAAGTACTAGAAGAAGGGTTCAACGACGGTTACGGCAGCGAGGCTTTTGGACCACCGGATGACGGGTACGGAAGGCCACCAGACAACTATCGACCCCAGGAGTACGAACACGACGACGAGTATTACAAACCCCGCAGCGGGGAATGGGACAGGGAGCGCCCGGAGAGGGACTACCCTCCCTATCCCCCCCGTGCCCCCCCTCCTCCTCCAGAGCGCTTTAGGGAGGAGGCATGGGAGATTGAAAGACAGCGGCCTCCGCCACACCCATACGAGGAGGAAGAGCGCGGTAGAGGAGAACCCCGAATCTACGACTACCAAGACGACGTCCCTTATAGACGCGAGGAGCCACACTACCCACCACCCCCTGATTGGGAAAGACCTCCACCAGAGAGGGGGTATCCTCCAGACTTTGAGGATCGCAGACCCCATTTTGACACTCGACCAGAGGCCCCTCTAGATATCCCTCCACCTCCACCACCGGCAGCTCCACCTGTCAAGGTGCAGGAGGGTCCTTTGGAGGCCGCACCCCAGGGGATCAACGCAGGGATACTTGCGCTCTCTCAACGGCAGCATGAGATCATCCTGAAGGCAGCCCAGGAGCTCAAGCTAATAAGGTAATTCATAGCGACACGCAATGTTCTCTTTGAAGAGACACTACATTCCGTTTCTATATCACTTACTGTGAAATGTGAAATGTTATGTTTCTTCTCTATATGTCTCATCTTATCAGTGAAAATGCTTTTATAATATCCCCATAATAAGAAAGAAATCACAGAATTCTGATCTCAAATTGCATTTGAATTTATTAGAAAAGTACTTCATTTGTTCTATGGTAATTCCATTGGATGATATAGATGCCTTTTTACCCTGCAACACCCCAATAGTTTTGCAGAAAGTAGTGTGTGTGTCTGTGTGTGTGTGTGTGTGTGTGTGTGTGTGTGTGTGTGTGTTAGGGCTGCACGATTAATCGATTTTAAATCGAAATCGCGATTTGAGATGGTGCGATTAGCAAATCGCAACGCCTGCGATTTGGGACACATTATACAGCGCGTCGGATTCAACGTCAATGAACGCACACGCCCAACAACAACACTGCACGTGAAACGCCCAGGTGTGAATCTGTGAAGACGTTTCAGTAGCTAGCAACATTAATGGTGGATAAATGGCTTCAGCAGAGCCAGAAGCAACGATTTAGTCCAGAAGAAAAACAGCACTTCTGTTGTAAGTATTTCGGGTTTAGGACGACAGATGTGCAACAAAGGCAGGTGTTGCGCACAACCTGTCGTGGAACAATCTCTACATCCAGAGGCAACACCACAAACCTGTATCAGCACTTGAAAAAGTACCACGGGCAGCTCTATGACGAGTGTACGGTCAGAAACGGAGAGTTAAGTGAAAGTCCCGTAGCCCAGTCTAACGTTAAGCAAACTAGAGTTTTAGAGTCGTTTGCGTCTGTTACGGCGTATGAAAAGGGCTCACGAAGGCACCGTGAAATAACCAATTCCATCACGCACTACCTCGCTAAAGACGTGGTGTCTATTAACACTGTGAGCAACGAAGGGTTTAAAAAACTCATCCAAACGCTCAATAAAAGATAATGTGATTCCATCCCGCACGTACGGAGCTGAAAAATGTGGAGTACTATGCAACAACAACCGATCTGCGGTCGAGCCGAGCACTTACATACATTACGACGAGTTGAAGAGTTGCCGGCAAACGGTACTTTCCTGCTTTATCTATTTCAATGTTTACAGAAAGGACCTATTCTTTTTTACTGGACATTTTTATTATCACTTTATTTAACTTGATTGCAGTATGTGCAATATTTAGATGCTGCTCCTGAGCCATAATTAAATAACCTTGTTTGTAGAAAGGTCCTATTTTATTTTCATATTGGAATTGTTAAAAAATGTTGACACTTGAGAGAAACAAAATGGCAGCTGTTTAAAAAAAACGTAAGTTCTCAGCATTAGAATTAGAGCAGTTAACAGTTTGATGGTATCATGTGGTAATGCTCTCTGAAATTAGTCCATGATAGAATAGAAGGTGATAGACAGATTCATCCAATCACCTGCCAAGTATTGTTGAAAGTACCTGCCCTTTTCCAAACAGCTTCCAATGAAGCTTTCCTAGATGGTTGTGTGAAACAAACCATCTGAGTCAGGTTAGTAATTAGGGCTGCAACAACGAATCGATTAAATCGATAATAATCGATAACGAAATTCGTTGGCGACGAATGCCATTATCGATTCGTCTTTTTTTTTTCTTTTTTTTTTTTTTCCGGGTTTTGTTTCCATAACAAACCTACTTCCTGTTGACGCACGCCACGCTGTCTTGCGGCCGGTGTAGGCATCGCGAATCATACCGAATCATAGCGCTACCTATGGCCGGAAAGGGTAGAACCTATGACTGTCCTATGACTGTCTGCTGTCAGGACATGCTAGTGAGTTAGCTAGCAGGGTTAGCTCGCTGCTGCCGCTAGCTGACTGTCACTACGCTGCTCGTCCAGCTGTAGTCTGCGTAGCTGTGCTGAGAACCAGAGCACTAACTATGTTTCTATAGAGGAGGGTTACACTAACTATGTTTCTATAGAGGAGGGTTACAGCTAACTTCCTATTGTTTTATTATACAAGTCCTGCTGGGCTCAGCCCTTCCATGGTCTCCTGCTCTCCATGCAAATGCAGAGTGAGGCACTGACTGTCGCCTAGCCTATTGTATGGAGTGAGAGGACACATTGCATTGTTTTGGAGCATATCTGTTATATAAAAACATTAGTGTCTTGTCTGTAGCCTATATTGCACTTTGGGTTACTGACCTTTACATTAAGCAAAGTTATTACCTAAAACAATGCATGTATTGAGCTAGAGTTCAACTACTTTATTGAAACAATCTACCGCCATAGTCCATGGCCTGTTGTTAAACCTATTTGATGTAGCAAAGCCTTTTTTATTTATATTATTTTGTATTTTTTATTAATACTTATTCATTTTGCACATGTATATGTATAGGCCTGGCTGATTTAGAAAACATAAAATACAATTTGCAAAATAAATATAAAAATAAAAAAAACTTTTTTTAACAATCTTTCCCCCCCGCTTTTTGTGTATCCGATTTATCGATTAATCGATAAGATAATCGTCAGATTAATCGATTATCAAAATAATCGTTAGTTGCAGCCCTATTAGTAATGCTCCATCACATGTTTTAAACTGAAGCTTGACTTTAAAGCAACCCAATGTAAGTTTAGTCCAAATCGTGCAGCCCTAGTGTGTGTGTGTGTGTGTGTGTATGTGTGTGTGTGTGTGTGTGTGTGTGTGTGTGTGTGTGTGTGTGTGTGCATGAGAGAGTGTGTGTGTGTGCGGACTGTTCACCAACTGCAGAGCTTACTTAATTAGTTAGAATGACAGTAGAGGCTCTTGTCTTCTGTTGGCAAAAGCCGCTTTTTCAAACATAATTCAGCATTAACTGCAAAACACATGACAGAGTACCTCAATCTCTTTTGTGAAACGAATAGGTCATGCAGTAAAAAGAAAAGAAACGGTGGAAAGCTACCGGGAGTAGGCTGCTTGTATTACATACAAAGCTATGAAAATGTTCCCAGTTTAACTGGATGGCCTATGTTGCACTTTTTACTGAGCAATATGTTCTTACTCACAGTTATTTGCAAAAAAAAATATTGGTAAATCTCTATTATTTCATTTAGTATTTGAAATAATATGCATTGTATTCATTTTTGTCATCCTTTAATGTTTCCAAGTCTCATTTTGAGAGCACTACTACCCACTACCCTTTTAGTGAAATAATACAATCAAAAACGGAGAAATCCGATATCAGAATCAGGGGGAAAATACAGATTTTATAGGGCTCACTCATTTTAATGAGTCCTTCTCTATTAGGCCCTTGTTTGAATAATTCATAATAGGGATGGACAGGATTACTAAAGAACATTATTGAAATAGTACTTGAAATGCAACAATTTTAGGGATGAATTCACAAAAGGCACACAAACAAAAATGCAACAGTATTCATAACGGTAATGTCATAATCGGCTCAACCATCAAGAAATATGTTGAACATTTGAGGCCCAATCCTATTCCAAAATCCATTGTGTAGTAATTTCAAGTAATTTCTTCAGAGCATTGCAAGTACTTAAAAAAACAAACTATAAAACACTTCAAATAAATATCCCTTCACAAGCACAAAAAATAATCAGGTTCTGGTTTTACAAGATAAATAAAAGAAGAAAAATTACTGCTAGAATAACATTGCACCTATAACAAGTAATTTTTTAGGTGTTCTCCACAGAATTCAATAGTGTGTGCTTTTTTGGTAAACAGAGAGATGCAGGAGGGTAAGACCTCTGTAGGGGAACCCCAGTCTGAACCCCAGCCTGAGCTCTCAGCAAGTCTCCTGGGATTGGAAATCCCTCCAGAAGTCAGGAATGCCCTAAAGGTAAACCAAATAGATGTGTGACATGTTTTACAATGTTATTGTGTGTGGGTGTGGTCAGTGATATTTTCAGATAATTAGAGTATAAATAATAATGATAATTTAAACAGATAATAATGTCTTTTATACTCTTTTTTTTTTTTGTCATGAACATATGCTAAGCTGTTCGATATTTTATTTCCATTGCAGGCTACCAATCTTATGGCTGAATCTGGAAAGGCACATGGTAATACACTTTGGGATGCCATGCCCCCAGATACTGGTTTCCTGTCCTCTGCTGTTCACAAATCACCAGTCATTCCCAAGACAGTGGATTATGGTCATGGACACGGTAATGATATATAAAGAACATTTTGGAAGCTCTTGTAGAAACACTTTTTTAGACTCTTGAAAGATGTTGTACACATTGTTTTGTAAGGTACTTATCCCTCATTGAATTTGCAGAACCTGGAACGACTGTGGAACGAATATCTTATGGAGAGAGGATTGTGTTGAGGCCGGATCCAGTACCCTCAGAGAGAATTTACGAAAAAGGTTTCTATCTTATGGACTATCATTGTACTTTCTACAGTATGTGAGAGGTAAATGCACTCCCCTTTCTTTAATAACAAGTGTACTTTCCCCCCTTAGAACCTCTTGGCCAGAGAGACCCCTACAACAGAGACCCATATTACGACAGGCGGGACACTTATGCGGAGCGCAGGGAATACAGCCGGGAAAGGGAAATCTACAGAGACAAGCCTCCTATGGATTTCGAGAGAGAACGATATGAGAGGGAGCGCTATCCTCCCAGAGATGACAGGTATTCCTGCTCCTTTTTGTGGGGTTTGACAACCATTGCTGTCTGGAAGAACTTTTTATAAATGTGTAACTTTTGTTTTTGTCTGTTTTTGCCTCAAGCAAACAGTCCATGGTTGTTGACGAAAGGTACTGTCTCACATAGTGTTGTGTGACTAGTCCTTCTGGTTGTAGTCTTATGAATACTGCCTGTTTGAGATGTGCAACGCTCTTTAAGAGATGAGATATTCATCATCCTCTCTTCATCTCTGTAGACTACCACCCGGGCCCCCTCCACGCCCAGGCAAGAGAGAGAGGGACAGGGACATGCGGGAGAGGGAGGGCAGTCGTAGCAGTCGTGACCGAGATGAGCCCTATGGGAGACCCGGGTACGACAGACCCCCTTACGAGCGCAGTGGGCCTGAGCGTTACGACCATGGCTCCTCACCCTATGGTAAGTGAAGTGCTGCTCCCTCTAACCAGATGCTAATAGATGCTGCTTACCTACTTCAAGTACAGCTAGTAGGGTGTCCACCCACTGGTCATAGAACGTGCGAAAACGGGGTTTAGCCAGGGTTATCACCATAAAAATTACATCTTTGAAAAATGTTGTCTTACATGTGTCAACATACATGTCCATATGTATTATAGTTTTAGCTCTGTGTACTTGTTTTCGATGTACTTATTGTTTTAAGACTGTCATTTCAACGTTACCGTTGCTACTCACTACCGCTTTCAGTGGCGCCGTTCTAATCCCTATCTCCGGTGATTTTCGACTATTTACAAGCTCTCTTTCTTGCAATTTCCGCTGCTTGGACCAATAGTAATCAATTTAATGGACACGTCAAATGTATGTAAGGCATCTTGACTTCCTATTGGTGTACCCGCAATTCTCCTCACATCAGAGGTTTTTTTTCTATGGCAATTTTAAGGAGACACTTGAAAGATACGCATCGTTATTTATTTCTGATCGTCTTTGCGGATGGTTTTCTATTAAATTCAACTTGTTTTCTATCAAAAAATATATACATATAGATATATGTTTGTCTTGTAGCCAGCGGATTTTGATTAGAAAATGTCGCCTCCTCAAGCTCTGGTTGTAACTTCAAGTGGAGCCCTCGTCTACTCTCGCCCACTAGATGCTGTTTGTGTGAATGGTCTGGCTAACTTGTAACGTCAGCTGGCTCTCTATGAATTGCATGATCAATGTTCCCATTTGCTATTAATATAGGTCTTAAAATTCTTAAAATAATGATATATAGGGTTGTGTAATAAAAATGAATAGTTTAAAAGATAAAGCTGAATTTCATAATTTGCGTTCCATTTCTGCATAGCAGTGACCACTTGTTAGGTCTACTCTAGATTCTATTGAGATAAATTCCAGTAATTGTCATGTGTATGTAAAGAGGTAAACCTTGATAACGTTTGAACCATACATGATAGAACCATGGGGTTTGGACCATTGTTTTTCTCATACAATTCTCTATGTGATGGATACATTTATTGTAAGCTATTGGCCCAGGATGTGAGTGATGCTGATTGAACCTTACCTCAGGTGACAGGAGAGGTTATCCAGAGGAGAGAGGCCCTGGACCGGCATCGTCACTGCCTCCCCCACCCCCTGCGCCGGCACGGGTCGAGAAGAAACCAGAGACCAAGAACGTGGAAGATCTTCTCAAACCACCCGGCAGATCTACTCGACCTGAAAGGGTGCAAATGGCTGCTTTCCCTCAATTACTTCAAGCTTCACTTTATAACGTCTAGGGCAGCGATTCCCAACCTATGGGCCGCGGCCCTCTGGTGGTCCGCGAGAGTACTGCAAGTGGGCTGCCGAATCATAGGCAAAATCATTTTTTTATGAAACAAAAACGTTTTAATAAAAAAAAATACATGCATGGTACTGTATTTTTTTCTTTAAAACCTTCAAAAATGCATCATTAGTGTGCTACTACTAGGCCAGGGGTCGGCAACCTCTGTGACTCTTTTGCCCATCTTCAGTGGCTCCCTGTGGCTTTGACCACAAATTATATGGAAACTCCCTGCTTACGCTGTAATGTTGTACGAGGGCCAATAGGATTCGGATATGTTGGCACATGACTAGTATTATACATTTTGACTGGACCCAACATGAGACTGGATGTGACGTTTTTTTCGTAGAGTAGACCTATATCCACAGGGATTGACAAAGTACGGCGGCAGGCAAAGCAGGAAACTATCCACATTGTCTACAACGTTGTGGCTAGATTTATATACGGACATCGGCGACGCACATCGATGAACAGGAGCCTATTTGCCTACTTTTAAATGCAAAAAAACCCAGACCCCCTTTTAAATGCAAAAAACCCCAGACCCCCTTTACACTATCCTAGTGTTTCACTTTTGTAAAGCACAATACGTTTGCATTCGGTTGTATGCATGTGCTAAGCAAATACATTTGCCAGGCCTAAAACATTTTAATGAATGCTCATTTACACTTACTAGTAATGTTGATAGGCTAATTTAGACTTAATAGGCAGTGTTACCTTCATTATAAGATTCAAATATATTTTGTGGCTCCAGACAGATTTGTATTTATTTTTTGGGCCAAAAATGGCTCTTTTGATAGTAAAGGTTGCAGACCCCTGTACTAGGCCTACTGCACTGTATGTATGATGATTGTATGATGATGCATATGGAATCTCCAATAATAATAATAATAATAAGAGAATAATGATGAGACACAAGAAAACGTTTTACGCGTCCATAAAATGCCTGTGTGGGCCGCGAATACTTTTGAGATGTTTAAGTGGGCCTTGAGTCCAAAAAGGTTGGGAACCGCTGGTCTAGGGATGCACGATATGCATTTTTTCCAACCGATACCGATACCGATGTTTACCCGCTTCTCGTGGCCGATAACCGATATGATAACCGATATATATATTTTTTAAAACTTTCCTAGCACCAGGGGAGCCCCCCCTCCCAAATTTCGTTGTTTGGTACCTGTACTACCGTATATCAATGACAATAAAGACCATTCAGATATCATTTCACAGTTGATAACCTGTAGTTCATGCACACCTGTAGTGAGGCTATGTAGTGAGCAAAGATTGATGATTTAATATTCCATAGTGATCTCACCAAATCTAACTTACATCACTATTGTTAACACAACAAAGAGAACACTTCTGACTCTTCAAATGTTCATTTATTATTTCCTCTAACAAACAGAATCTGTTATAGACAGTGCACAATGCTTTTTTTAGCCAAGATCTGGCCTCCTTTTATGAAAACAAAAAAGGCTCACCTAAGAGTAATTTATTACCGCGGATGGCTGTCGCAGTTCTATATCGTGGAGCTCCGCCCCATAGGGGAGCTCTGCTCCTATTGGTTTACCCGCTACCTAAAGTAGCCAATGACTGAATTTTTCAATGCCTGCGCCCGCCTGGGGTGCTATATAAAGGGGCGTACTTCGCTCCATCATTCTCCCAAAAAGTTCAGCACGGGTTTATATCTGAAGACTGAGAAGGACGACTACTAAGACTGGAGAACCCGCCAGACTTTTCCCTTCAAGATATGGATCGTCCGCCGCCTATGGAGAAGTTCCTCCGGGACGCCTGCCGCTGCGACTTCCAAGCAGCGGAGGACACTTTTCAGCGGAGGAGACTTTTCCCTTCAGCGATGGATCGTCCGCCGCCGACCACGAAGAAGTTCCTCCGGGACACCTGCCGCTGCGATTTCCTAGCAGCGGAGGACAAGCACGACTTCTGCCACGTCTGCCTCGGCCCCGAACATGCCGAGGCGGCGTTGGTCGCCTCCCCCAGCTGCCTCCCCTTCCACCTCCTTTCCGTCGCGGAAAGGCGAAAGGGGATGGCCTGGTTCAAGGAGAGCGTTCCCCTGGCGGGCGCTATCTCGGGGATGCTATCCGACTCGAATAGCTCTGCCGATGATGCGTCCGGACAGGCCCCAGAGCGGCGTTCTGGGCAGGCACCTCCCCAAGTAGGGATGGTCCCGCCCGCTCAGCCGGCCCGCTCAGCCGGCCCTGACATCAAATAACATCGCCGTGTTTAACGCCGCCATTGCGAAAATCACCACAGACCGACCCAACGGTCTGTCTGCAGCGGAGGCGAAGCTTCTGAGCAAGCTCAGTGCCGCGACGATGTACCTGGCCCAGGGCGTCGCGGTTTGTGGGGGTCGCCTGATGGCAAACGCGGTGGTGCAGCAGCGACAGATGTGGCTGTCTCTCACCACCATGACCGGGGCGGACCGGATGGCCCTACTGAATGCTCCAATAGAGAGACAAGGGCTATTCGGTCCCGCCATGGACACCATGACGAAGCGCCTGGCCGCGATGGAGGAGGCTAAGAAGCAGCCACCTCCCTCTCCAGCGACCCTCCACCTCTTCTTCCGCCGTGGTGACGACTAGGCCGTCAACGGCTGCGAAACTGAGTTTTTCGGCGTGATGCGGCACTGGCTCCACCTCTACCGACGGAGCCATGCCCCACTCGGCATCCCCAGCCCCCGCCGTTGACCACTGGGAGGGCCCGCTACGGCCCCCCACGGCAGCGTGACCCGGTTTCACTGGCGGAGGGGTCGATAATGACCCCACCACCGGTTTCCTCTTCATGGCTGCTACCTCATAAAGAGGCAAAGGAAGGAAAATCCCCACCTTACTTTTTCAGTAAAGGTGATTTTCCCATGTTATCTACCAGAGCGGAGACCCGCCTGCCTTGTCAGGGCGTGGTCCAATCGCTACCGGTTAGAAACAAAGCGGAGACTGGCCCAGCTTACCAGCGTGTGGCCAGCTCTCTGCCTAGCGGACTTACCCCTATCACGACACGAAGGGGGTTAAACACCCCTGTCTGTAGCCGTATGGAGGGACCGTTATTTACATCAAAGACTCCTCCATGTCTATCAAGACCTGGCCCAGCTCATGAGCGTGCGGCCGGTTTTTTGGTTATCAGGCATAATAAACCTACGTCGATAAAGGGCATTGTTACTCAAAACAAACACTCTTTACAGACGGCAAACCATCCCTAAGGAGGATTTTCCATGGTATCTACCAGAGCGAAGACCCACCTGCCTTGTCAGAGTGTGGTCGAATCGCTACCGGTTAGAAACAAAGCGGAGACTGGTCCAGCTTACCGGCGTGTGGCCAGCTCTCTGCCTAGCGGACTTACCCCTATCACGACACGAGGCGGGTTAAACACCCCTGTCTGTAGCCGTATAGCGGGACCGTTATCTACCAGAGCGGAGATCGACCTGCCTTGTCAGAGTGTGGTCGACTCGCTACCGGTTAGAAACAAACCGGAGACTGGCCCAGCTTACCGGCGTGTGGCCAGCTCTCTGCCTAACGGACTTACCCCTATCACGACACGTAGCGGGTTAAACACCCCTGTATGTAGCCGTATAGAGGGACTGTTATTTACATCAAAAAACCCTCCATGTCTATCAAGACCTGGCCCAGCTCATGAGCGTGCGGCCGGTTTTTTGATTATCAGGCATAATAAACTTGCGTCAATAAAGAGCATTGTTACACATAACAAACACTCTTTACAGACGGCAGCCCATCCCTTTCGAAATGACCCCACCTTGGGCTGTGCCACCTCCTCGGTGGGCAGCGGCGGCTGGGGTCATACAGAAATTCAAGTTTTTTTCTGTCGACTGCACCACAACAGACGGCCCAGCCGCTGTCGTTGCGTTATACGGAATGGCTAGAAGGGGCAGGTATTCTGTCGGGCTGGCTAGACAGGACATTGAGGAGGGGATATACACTACAGTTCATTCAGCCTCCTCCGCCCTTCAGGGGCGTGAGAGGGACTGTTTTGTCCTGCCCGATAAAAACACGTGCGCTCCAGGAGGAGATTACGAATCTCCTAACAAAGAGCGCAGTGACAATAGACCTGAGGGACGCGTATTTTCATGTGCCAATCACAGAGAGGCACAGGAAATTTCTACGTTTTGCCTTCCAAGGGAAGGTTTACGAGTACACGCGCCTGCCCCTCGGGTACGCGCTTGCTCCTCGAACTTTCTCCAAATGCGTGCAGACAGCACTCGAACCACTGAGGCGAAACGGGATACGCATATTAGCATATCTCGACGACCTACTGGGTTTGGCCCAATACCCAAATCGAGCCATTCGGGACGCAACCTCACTGGTGCAGCACCTCGCTCAGCTGGGGTTAGCTGTCAACTGGACAGAGAGTGCTCCGTGGCCGGCTCAACAGTTTTCCTATCTAGGCATTCAGTGGATACTGCCGAGATGAGGGCCAGTTTATCGGCACCACGGAGAGCGACACTGACGTCAGCTCTCCGGGTGTGTCGAGTGACAAATACAATCACCGCTCTGTCAAGGATGTCCTTACTAGGACTGATGTCTGCAGTCCATGTAGTGGTCCCCTTAGGCCTATTACACATGCGCAGACTGCAGAGGTGGTTCGCACGACTGCGACTGGTTCCAGTGAGACACCGTCGCAAGTTGATTGTAATACCGAGATCGGTCAAAACCGACCTGAGCTACTGGAGAGACCCGCGCGTCATCGCGCACGGAGTCGCCTGAGTTCGCTAAAAGCTCTCCACATTCCAGGTCTGCTCAACGAAGGAGCAGATCTGTTATCACGGGGAGGCCCGAGGGACGACGACTGGAGGTTAGCACCCTCCATTGTGTCGCTGATTTGGGCACGGTTCGGGCAAGCAGAAGTGGATCTGTTTGCGTCACGGACGAATGCGCAGTGTCGCCTTTGGTTCTCCCTGCGCGAACAGGACAACCCGCCATTGGGAGTCGATACATTCGCACACCACCCATGGCCGAGGGTCCTGTTATACGCGTTCCCCCCCCTGACATCTATCCTTCCACTGTTGGCACGAGTGAGGTCAGAGAGGCTAGAGTTAATTCTTGTAGCCCCGGACCGTCCCGGAGCCCCGTGGTTTCCGGAACTAATGGAGATGTTGGTAGAGGGCCCATGGCCCATACCTCATCGACAAGATGCACTCTCTCAAGCCAGAGGCTTGGTGAGGGGGCCGCCTATGAGGGGGGGCCCCCTCATTGCCTGGTTACTGAGGGATTTGTTAGAACGCAGGGGTCTGACAGACGCGGTCATTCAGACCATTCAGAGTGCGCGCGCGCAATCCACTGCAAAGGGATATGCGGCGCGCTGGCGAGTTTTACACAGTGGTGTGAGGGACAGGACGTTGACCCTGTCTGCTGTCGGCTCGAAACGTTCTTGTGCTTCTTACAGTCGCTGTTGACAAGGGATTGGCGGCGGGAACTATTAAAGTTTACGCGGCTGCCATCTCAACTTGTCATGAGGGTTTTGCGACAACGACACTGTTTTTCAGTCATTCGCTGGTTAAGCGTTTTTTGACTGAAGTGTGTAGGCTTAGACGTCCTCATAGGACTCTAATGCCAAAATGGGACCTGTCGATTGTGCTAGAGGCGCTGTGCGTGCCCCCATTCGAACCCATTGTCACTGTGTCGTTGCGTTTTATTGTCTCTCAAGACGAGTCTACTCCTCGCCTTGACTACGGCTAAGCGAGTGAGTGATTTGTGCGCTCTCTCGTCACGGGCAGATTGTTTGATCATATCTGATGACGAAACAAAAGCTGTATTACGCCCTAACCCGGCTTTTATCCCTACGGTTAATCGTGGGTTTAGGGTTCAGAGCTGTGCTCTGAGCGCCTTTTTTTCCTCCTCCTCACGACGGAGAGAGGGAGAGGCGTTTACATTGTCTATGTCCGGTGCGCGCGTTGGCACAACATGTGAAGCGCACGGCAGGACTGAGATCTTCTCCCCGGCTTCTGATCTGCTATGGCGGACAGAAAGCCGGGACACCACTCTCGAAGCAGAGGCTGTCCCATTGGATTTGCGAGGCTATTAGCCTCGCATACGAATCGAAGGGGCAGCCCGTGCCGACTGGCATTCGGGCTCATTCCACCAGGGGCATGACCACATCAGTGGCCATTCTCAGGGGAGTGGGAGTGGAGGAGATATGTGAGGCGGCGTCTTGGTCGTCGCCATCACTTTTTGTACGGTATTACTTGAAAGATATTTCTTCCTCATCCTTTTCTCATTCTGTCCTCAGTTTGCTGATGACTGATGTAGTGGGGAAGGCACTTGGATTACCCTGGTCATGGGGATTCTATTCAAGTGCTGTCAGGATGAATACGGATGTGCCTGGGGAAGGGACCCTCCTCCAGGACATGTTCCGTTAGATCAACAACCCTACGTGCTCACGTAAGGGTTAGGTCAGTGATATTCTTCCTCATCCTTTTCTCATTCTGTCCTCAGTTTTGCTGATGACTGATGTAGTGGGAAGGGCACTTGGATTACCCTGGTCATGGGGATTCTATTCAAGTGCTGTCAGGATGAATACGGATGTGCCTGGGGAGGGGACCCTCCTCCAGGACATGTTCTGTTAGATCAACAACCCAACGTAAGGGTTAGGTAAGTGATATTTCTTCCTCATCCTTTTCTCATTCGGTTCTCAGTTTTGCTGATGACTGATGTAGTGGCGAAGGCACTTGGATTACCCTGGTTGGGGATTCTATTCAAGTGCTGTCAGGATGATTACGGATGTGCCTGGGGAGGGGACCCTCCTCCAGGACATGTTCCGTTAGATCTACAACCCTACGTGCTCACGTAAGGGCTAGATCAGTGGAGCAGACTCGGTGTGGGTTGGGCCAACTTTTTAAGGGTGTCTTGAACCAACATCAGTGGTCAGCTCTGGGTGCCGCTGAGATTGTTTTCGGACTAATAGTCTCAGTGGGGGTACATTTGGCCTCGCTCGCTCCGCCTAAACCAATAGGAGCAGAGCTCCCCTATGGGGCGGAGCTCCACGATATAGAACGATAGTTATGGAGATAGACTCCAGTTCTATGAGTGGAGCGGAGCCCCATAGGGCTGCTGGCCCACTTCGACTTGTTCAAACCCGGCTGTTTTGTATGTTTGGGAGAATGATGGAGCGAAGTACGCCCCTTTATATAGCACCCCAGGCGGGCGCAGGCATTGAAAAATTCAGTCATTGGCTACTTTAGGTAGCGGGTAAACCAATAGGAGCAGAGCTCCCCTATGGGGCTCCGCTCCACTCATAGAACTGGAGTCTATCTCCATAACTATCGTATGCGAACCGGAGAACTCCTGCGCATGCAGCAGTGTCTTCTTCATATTGAAGTCCTCATCCAGCCACTGGGCCGTCAAACTAAGCATACTGACTGGACTAACGTCAGAAGTCCATATGTCCGTGGTAAAACTTATCTGGCTTACGCTAGTATCGATCAGACTATGGATGTGTGTGGCGACTGTATCATACATAGCAGGCAGGCACACGTCTGCAAAATAGCGGCGACTTGGGAGTGTATACCGGGGCTCTAAATGTGAAATTAGCTGGCGAAATCCTTTATCTTCTACTACAGAGAAAGGCTGGTCGTCGAGGCCATCAACTCCATTATTTTTTCATTGATTGCTTGAGCCTTTGAGCTGTCTCGAGTGAACTTCCTGCAGTTTTCAAATGCGTGTTCAATAGGCACAGCAGCTTTTTTTTTCGCGGCTAGGCTACCTTGTTCTGCTACTACTACTAGTGCTTAATATTCCTTCCATACAGCGTGCTTGCAATGGTGAATCTTAAGGTGACTTATGAGATTTGTTGTGTTGTAACTCGTAGACCTTTGCCCTCCTCTCCGAACTTTTGTCGAACATGTATTGCAAATTGCAAACGCACTATCTGCCTCAGAAACTGTGAAGAATGTCCACACCGGGGAAGCTCTCATGTTTCGCTCTCGTCTCGTCTATACACACTGCGTGCCTGTACGCAGGCGCAGCAGCATGAGCGCGGAAACCGGAAGCAGAAATATTTCCGGCTTCATATTATCGGCTAAATATCGGCTAAAATTTTATAAAACCGATAAACATTAATTTCCCATTATCGGGCCGATAAATATCGGTGCCGATAATATCGTGCATCCCTAATAACGTCTATCCAAGTGCCATAACCCAGGGGTCTTCAACCTTTTTCAGCCCAAGGACCCCTTGGACGCGAGACAAACAGAACAGGGACCCCCATATGTATATATTTTTTTTTAATGTGTCACATTTTAAGGCCTATAATAACTTTTATATTTACTTAATTCACCTTTTATTCCACCTTATTATTTATATGCTGAGTTATTAGCCTATATGTGTTTATGATTGACAATAATTTCCCGTTATTGATTAACGTTAATTTCACAACAAAGACCGAACTGCACCATTTTAACCAACACCTAGCTTGCTAGACAGTTTTTTTTTTTTTTTTTGCTAACGTTATGTTAGACTGCATCATGGGAATCATTTATTTTGTAAATAGTTTTTGTCAAAAGTAGTGTATTATTGCCTATTAATGCTTGTACTTTACTCAATATAATTTGTTATATTTTTTAATTCTCACAAATTATTTTGGTGAACAATTGTCAATTTGGTGAATAATTGTCAATTATTATGACAAAAATTGGCGGACCCCCTGCAGTACCTTTGCGGACCCCTGGTTGAAGACCACTGCCATAACCTGTATGTTCTTGTGGTTCCCCAGATTGTCATCATAATGAGGGGGCTTCCAGGTAGTGGGAAAAGTCATGTTGCAAAGCTGATGCGGGTGAGTTGGGCCAGAATTGGCATTGTCTGAGAGTGTCTGTGGTAGTGGTGGCCTGGCCGAGTGGATAGTGAGTTGGACTGGTGATCAGAAGATCAAATCCCACCTGGGAACACCACCACTAGTGTGCCCTTGAGTAAGGCACTTAGCCCAAAATTACTCCAGGGAGACTGTCCCTGTAATCTTTAATTGGATAAAAGCATCTGCTAACTGGCAAAAATGTATTTAAAAATGGCCAGTTATTTATTTATTTTTTTGAAAAGAAAAATGTATAATAATTGTTCCAGTGGGGAAGTATGGTGTGTTTGGAAGGATTTAGAATTCTTTCTTGTCATTTGTTTCTCACCAGTTTGACACACAAGTCAATTATTTGCACCATCTTTGCTATTTTACTACTTATTTTTTGCCACTCCTGCAGCGGCCAAGTACTGCCTCTCTTTCTTAGATAAAATATTGTTTACATCATTAAGGACAAAGAGGTGGAGTGTGGTGGCGCCCCACCCAGAGTGCTTGGCTTAGACGACTACTTCATGACTGAGATCGAAAAAGTGGAGAAGGACCCTGATACTGGCAAACGGATTAAACTAAAGGTTTGTCCTGCTTGGCCTCTGGTTTGGTCAAGTACTATCATTCTGTAGAGGCTGTTGTCATAATGCCCATGAGAAGCCTGTTGTATTTGGAAATGGTCTGTGTTAATGTAAGTGCAGACTCTATCTTTTAAATGTGCATATTGATTGTAATTTGATCTGAACATTTCAATATGATGGGAACTGTTAACATGTTTTATTCTCTTAACAAATGTCCACCTACTTCCATTTGTCAGGTTCTCGAATACGAGTATGAGCCAGAAATGGAGGATACCTACAGAAGTAGCATGCTTAAAACATTTAGGAAAACACTCGACGACGGCTTTTTCCCCTTTATTATTATCGATGCCATTAACGACAAGGTGAAATACTTTGATCAGTTCTGGAGTGCAGCCAAAACTAAGGGTTTTGAGGTGAGTCACAGGTTTAATGCAACTTCTCTCTAAAATTGATACATTTGAAATTAAATTAACAAGCAACCAAATGGATCTTTCCCCAGGTGTACGTGGCTGAAATCACTGGAGACAGTCAGACTTGCGCTAAGAGAAATGTCCATGGGCGGAAGCTAAAGGACATAACAAAGGTCTGTGTTGACCCTCTACATGCAGAGCTCACCAATGCATTTTCAAGAGTACTGTAAGCATAACAAATTACAGTGATCGACCACAAATATTCAATGCATGTTATTGATTCAATGTTGTTGTACAGATGTCCAGTAACTGGGAAAGCTCGCCACGTCACATGGTGCGCCTGGATGTCAGGTCTCTGCTTCAGGATGCTGCCATTGAAGAGGTATGTTGTTGTTAGAAGACTTACTTTTTGGATGATTAGATGTCAGGGTCTTTGTTTGATAATCTGTAGTTCCTATAGAAGAGGTGCTGAAAGAGCATCATTCAATACCCTCTAAACAGTGGACTCGTGTTTGTCAAGAACATGGAGTGTACACCTAAGCCTATGAAGGTGACAAGACAGTGGATGACATGTTGGATGATATTCATTAGAAAATCTTCTGTTCAAGGTTGAAATGGAAGATTTTAATCCTGAGGATGAGCCCAAGGAACCCAAGAAAGAGGAGGAGGAGGAGGGAGATCTGGTAGGAAGCAAACAGCATGCCCTTGTAGCTGTATAGTTGTCCAACTCCAGTAATATGTGCTCATATCCACCATTGACAAAGTCCATCTAAGATGGTCACAATCACAATGCCATTGCAGTGATTACAAATGCTAGCTGGCTTGTAGTTTTAAAGTATGTTTTAAACTTTGTCTTAAGTTTGTGTTTTACTTTAGTCTAATTCTTAATAGAAAATAATGGAATAGAACGTCCATGGATCATTGTCTTAGGCTTCATCTCACAAATAGGTATGATTGGTAAATAAAGAAGCCTAAATTAGTTTAGTATTTGTTCATCTATTAAACTTAACTTGAGTCAGTCAAATATATATTTTTAATTTATCATGGTGGTAGTTTCTCTTTAGATGGTAAGTCTTATCTATTATCTCTTGTTGAGATTTCATACACTTTTCCCAAGTTGGGATAATTAGGTATGGCATAACATACCTCAGATTCATTGATTTAATTATTTTTTATGTTAGAATAGCAGGCCCATAACAATTTACAAATTTATAAAATTGAATCCATCATGTTTCACATGATGATAGGTTTCATAAAATGGCCGCACTGCCAAAGTCATATGTAATGTAGAAGCTTCTTTGAAATGACTACTTGTGGTGTTGAAGATGATATAGGCTAGTAGATGCAGTACCTATTTGCACCAAGGCACTTAATTCTCTTTTTATTCTATTTCATTAATCAGAACTATGAAATGTGTTGATCAGTGCAATCAATGTTCAGTAGCTACAATAATAATCCATTTGGTAGAATTTCTTATCTATATATTTTATATTTAATCTTTAGTATGTTGGCTGGAGACACATAGCAGTGCGACTTGGAACATGTTCAGTGAAAACAAGTACTCACTTGAAATCCCTCATTACTCACTCTGTGAACTCAGCTAACTGTTCATCATTGAGTCGATATCCTCACTCTCAATTAGCAGGAAAACATGTATGACATGATTTACTTATGATCATAAGTGCAGAGCTATTGCAGAAAACACCTGACTCAGTAGTTGGATATGATTTTATTTGATGTTTCTAAAGTGACTGAGGTAGAGTTTGCATTGTATATTACAGCAATTTTCTGTTAGGAACAAGGAGCAAACAAATGCCATGATAATTTAATTGATGCTAATGCATGGGGAAAGTTGAGCTCATAGGACTTGATTTTACAATCCCTTATGATAAACGGCAATTCACTGAAATGAGGAGTTTTGGGTATGGGGTAATTGTTTCATTGGGGTCATCAGGTGGGTACCTTCCATCATTGGTGTTTCGATGATGGTAACCCACGACACCTACAGAAGGCTCATCGGTGACACCTGGCGTCCCAGGTGCACCCCCCCTCTGCTTTTACTCCTGTTGTATGATGGTCATCTTGCAGTCCAGTCTGGGTCCTTTCTTTTAAACCACAGCTAGTTGCTGCTTTGCTCAGCAGCCTCTGACAGCGACCTGATGGCTTGCTGGGGGGCCTGACTTCGGACTCCCATCTGTCTCAGCAGCCTGGTGGTTGATGAGGCTACAAAGCCTCTGCATCCGTCCTCCACTGGGAGCACCTGTATTCTCCATCCCGGTTGTGCTGCCTCAGCTGCTATGTACGAGTACGAGTACAGCTTTTTGCGCTCGAAAGCTTCATCCACTGCAGCCTCCCATGGCACAGTCTGCTCCACGATGTACAGTCCCTGACAAAAGTATTGTCGCTTGGGTACAAGTTGACCTTAAGTGCCCCTCAAATATATTTCTAATCAAAACATTTTTACAAGAAATGGCTAAATTCAATCCCAACAGCTTTTGAAATAATGTTTTGGTGCAAAACGAAACTGCTGAAAAGCATTCTAACGTTCACAGCTTGGTAAAGCCCACTGAGTCAGTTTTTGCAAAGACAAAAGTCTTGTCGCCTTGTCATATGATGCACCCAATCCTAGATTACAGCCTCACCTATGATCAATAATTGATCAATCAATTAGTGGGTGTGTATAAAAAGAATCTCAGCACACCAGACCTTCACATCAACTGCAACTTGACCTCTGACAACATGCCTAAGATTCACCCTGAGACCAAAGCGTTGATTATCAAGAGGCTGAAGACTGCTGAGGTGGCTGACACCTTCAATGTGTCTCAGCGTCAAGTACAAAGAATAAGAAAAAGATTTGAAGAGACTGGAGATGTTTTTGACAAGCCCAGGTCCGGCAGACCCCGCAAGACAACTGCTCGGGAGGACCGTTTGTTGGCTCGAAAATCCAAGGCCAGACCCTTTTCCACTGCAGCAGAGCTCCACCAGGCATGGTCACCTCAAGTCCCCGTGTCAACCAGAACAGTTTGTAGAATTCTGTCTCGAAATGGCCTCCATGGTCGAATCAGTGCCCAGAAACCAGCACTAAACAAAAGGCAATTAAAAAAACGTGTGGCATTTGCCAAGACCCACAGCCTGCTAAAAGAATGGACGCTGGCAAAGTGGCAGAAGGTGGATTTCTCAGATGAATCTTCGGTTGAATTACATCACAGCCTCCGCAAATATTGCAGGAGACCTACTGGAGCCCGCATGGATTCGAGATTCACCCAGAGGTGTGCGAGAGATTTGCAGGGTGGAAGGCAATATCAATAGCCTAAAATATCAAGAAGTATTAGCTACCTCTTACATTCCCAACCATAAAAGGGGTCAAATTTTGCAGCAGGATGGTGCTCCATCGCATACTTCCATCTCTACATCAAAGTTCCTCAAGGCGAAGAAGATCAAGGTGCTCCAGGACTGGCCAGCCCAGTCACCAGACATGAACATCATTGAGCATGTCTGGGGTAGAATGAAAGAGGAGCCATTTCTAAAACCAATGGATTAATTAAAAGTCAGGTTATAAACTGTTGTTTCTACAAAATGGATAAGTGACAAGACTTTTGTCAGGGACTGTACAGGTGCTTCAGCGAGGTTGACCACACAATCAGGTCTAGAGATTGGTTGTGATGATCTCAGGTGGAAAGCAGAGCTTTCTAGGTCAACTCACAATTTCCAGGGCTTTGTCCAGAAAATCTGATGACCTTTTAGCAGATGGATTCTGTGTCCTGCTGGTACAAAGGCGATGGTGTTTGACAGGCCGGATGTTGGTGGGGGGGATGGCGTTGGTGGTAGTTCTCCTTCCTTCTAGGATAATTGCCAGTTGCCGGAGGACCTGGTTGTACCTCCAGGTAGTAAATTGTTTACTGCTTCTTCTCTGAATTGAGCTTACATTTCTGATGTCAATTTATCCATTTCAGATTTCAATTGTCTGTCTCTTCAAATAATGAAATCATTCAAAATGAAAGTTTAATATACAGTGCCTTGCAAAAGTATTCACCCCTCTTGGCATTTTTCGTGTTTTGTTGCCTCACAACCTGGAATTAAAATGGAAGTTTGCATCATTTAATTTACAGAATATGCCTACAACTTTGAAGATGTGATTTTTTTATTATTGTGAAGCAAACAACAACACATAGGAAAAAAATAACAGAAAACGTCAATGTGCATAACTATTCACCCCCTTAAAGTCAGTACTTTGTAGAGCCACCTTTTGCGGCAATCACAGCTGCAAGTCGCTTTAGATAAGTCTCTATGAGCTTGCCACATCTTTCCACTGGGATTTTTGCCCATTCCTCAAGGGAAAACTGCTCCAGCTCCTTCAAGTTTGATGGTTTGCGCTTGTGAACAGCAATCCTCAAGTCTGACCACAGATTCTCAATTGGATTGAGGTCTGGGCTTTGACTAGGCCATTCCAACACATGTATATGTTTCCCCTTGAACCACTCAAGTGTTGCTTTAGCAGTATGCTTGGGGTCATTGTCCTGCTGGAAGGTGAACCTCCGTCCTAGTCTCAAATCACTTACAGACTGGTACAGGTTTTGCTCAAGAATATCCCTGTATTTAGCACCATCCATCTTTCCCTCGACTCGGACCAGTTTCCCAGTCCCTGTTGCTGAAAAACAGCCCCACAGCATGATGCTGCCACCACCATGTTTCACTGTGGGGATGGTGTTCTTGGGGTGATGGGATGTGTTGGGTGTGCGCCAGACATAGCGTTTTCCTTGATGGCCAAAAAGTTAAATTTTAGTCTCATCTGACTAGTGCTGTCCCAAACGACTATTTTTCTAACGATTAATCTAGCGATTATTTTATCGATTATTCGATTAGTCTAACGACTAATTTATCGAGAAGTCTAACGATAATTTTTGTACTGTAAAAAAAAAAAAAAAAAAAAAAAGTTTTGTCTCCACCTCACTGCTATGTTTAGCCAACTTGAATGCCAACATGGCCATTTAGAAGTCTGTCCATCACCACAACACATAGCTAGCTAACGTTACTCTCGCTGCTATGTTATGATTAGCTAAATTGATGCTAACGTAGCATGCGAGCTACGAGCTAGATAACGTACAGTAGGTGCTCGCACCACAATGACAATAGGCTACCGTAGCTAGCCAGCTACATAGCTAACGTTACTAACACCAGAAGACAAGACATACGAACTGTGGTGAGCTACATTGCTTGTGTAACATTAGCTAGTAGCTATCCATTTTCACTCATACACTTAATTGTCTCGCCTGGTAAAATAAAGGTAAAAAAAAAAAATAAAAAAAAAAAAAGTTTTTTTACATTTGCGACTAACCGACGCATATTACGCTAACCGACGTATTGACGTAGTCGGTGACGTCGACGACGTCGAATAATCGTAACAGCCCTACATCTGACCAGAGCACCTTCCTCCAAACATTTTGGGAGTCTCCGACATGCCTTTTTGCAAACTCAAAACGTGCCTTCTTATTTTTAGCTGAAAGTAATGGCTTTCTTCTGGCCACTCTTCCATAAAGCCCAGCTCTATGGAGTGTACGGCTAATTGTGGTCCTATGGACAGATACTCCAGTCTCTGCTGTGGAACTCTGCAGCTCCTCCAGGGTTACCTTTGGTCTCTGTGCTGCCTCTCTTATTTGTCTCTCTCTGATTAATGCCCTCCTTGCCTGGTCGGTGAGTTTTGGTGGGCGGCCCTCTCTTGGCAGGTTTGTTGTTGTGCCATGTTCTTTCCATTTGATTATGATGGATTTGATGGTGCTCCTGGGGATCATCAAAGATTTGGATATTTTTTTATAACCCAACCCTGACTTGGACTTCTCCACAACTTTGTCCCGGACTTGTTTGGAGAGTTCCTTGGTCTTCATGGCAGTGTTTGGTTGGTGGTGCCTCTTGCTTAGGTGTTGCAGCCTCTGGGGCCTTTCAGAAAAGGTGTGTATATACTGACAGATCATGTGACACTTAGATTGCACACAGGTGGACTTCATTTCACTAATTATGTGACTTCTGAAGGTAATTGGTTGCACCAGAATGTTTTAGGGGCTTCATAATAAAGGGGGTGAATACATATGCACATGCCAATTTTCAGTTCTTTATTTTTTTTAAATCTTTTTAAATATATATATTTCTCATTTCATTTCAAAACTAAGACTATTTTGTGCAGATTCATCAAATAAAATTCTGATTAAAAAAATGTTTAAATTACAGGTTGTAATGTAACAAAATAGGTAAAAAGCCAAGGACTTTTGCAAGGCACTGTATAACAAATTGCAAAACATAAAGCAGCAATAATCATTGTTCAATCAATCTTCTTCTTTACTAGTATTCTTTCGATCTAAGTTATGCAAAAGGTGGATTTAGGCTGGGAATGTTCACATCTCTTTTTAGTGAACGTAGGGAACCAAGTCTTCTTCATGGATGAGCCATTAATTTGGCTGCATTATTTACAAACGATAACAACTGCTCATACTTTGTGAGCACTGTCCAACAAGTAATTCTTCCCAAAATTATTTATAATTAAATAGACTTATTCGGAAATACGACTGAACAATGAGCCAAATGAAAGTCTGTGAGAGAAATTAACATCTCTTTTTTGTAAATGGAGCCAAATGTTCCTGTACACTAAAAAGACTACAATCACTAGAAGTAGTTTATAATAGAACCCAATGCATACTAGCCTGATTGCAAAAATCGTTTTTTAAGCACTCAGACACACATCCTGACATTGCAGTATTGTTCATTTTAGGACAGTTTGCTATTTTGGAGTCAGAGTCGGGAAAGAGTCGACTCCATCAACTCTTAAAGCAGGAGTCGGGGGGGTCGACTCCAAAAGTCCTGGCATCGTACACCTCTAACCACAGAACCTGTTCTGATGTATCCAGAGACTGATGGAGTAGTAGCTTGTTTCAACCTGTTTTCTCATGTAATAAGATCATATTTGATCAGCCACACCACTCATGGATCACTGCCTCTATTGTACCGTAGCTAGTGTAACTGACTTAAATGTGGTTCACCTACAAGATTTAGCCTTGAACAACAGCTGATGTTGCATATCACTGTGGTGGTGTGTTTGGTACAGTAATGTGGGTTTGAGAACAAACCCAGAAACCAAAAGCACACATGCACACATGTTTGTGAGCTGAAGTATTCCTGACACATTTGATTGCTTGCTTTGTGTGGATAAACCTACAGCCTGACTTAAAAGCATAATTGACTCAATGCTTGACTCACCCGCCTGTTGATGATCTTTAATATTGTAGTGAGACATAATGAATAATTATTTAAAACTAGTCAGAGTATTATGGTGTGCACCTGCATACTGCACCACATTGTGCATTGTCAAATAGTTAAACTACTTAATATTATCTTTTGTGCACAGATGTTAACTAATTTAGTGCCGAGGGTGAATAAAGTCACCCAAATTGTCAACATTATAGTGCCACGGGTGACTTTATTCACAGAAAATGCATAAATTGTGACACATCATTTGTAGCTTATCATAGTAAATACCACATACAACACTTGGCATTCTAGGTGGTGAGTGTTCCAGAATTCTCTGGCTGTTAGTGGGTTGCCTGTCTGCCTGAAGTATAAAATACGATTAATAATTTTCTTCTGTAGCGCAATTATATCATATATTAAAAGAGCCGTCTTAACTTAAGCAGATTAGTACCAAAATGTATTAACCTCAAGACATCTTGCCTTTGTGCAAGTAGCTTGTCAATTGAGCTGCTTTCAAAGTCTGACTGTTGAAAATGCTTTGATCATGGCTTATTCCAAAAGCACAACCTTCTTTCAAGTGACACAATGGCATGCCATCAGAGTCGTGTGCATGCTCAACGTCTTAAAGAATGTTTCATGTCTCATGCAGTGTCATACTTGAGGTAGTCACTGTACTAATATTGTTTTATTAATCTGAGTTAAAACATTTTCTGTCCTGTCATCAATTGCTTTGTCCTTCTCTTTCCCTCTCTCTATCTCTCTCCCTCTCCCTCTCCCCCCTCCCTCCCTCCTGACCCCTAGCTTCTTGCCATAGTCTAACTGTTGCAGTGTCTCTGTATAATGTCTCTGTATAATTTAGGGTTACATTCCAAAAAGCAAATGGGAGATGGACACTTCTGAGGCGAAACTCGGTAGGTATTTTCTTTTTTGTTGGTACTCCAAATGTATATGATATTCACTTAAAACTGTAGTAGCCCGTAGTTTTTTTCTTTTCATTCTTGAGGTTGTCTAGAAGATAGTGTGGATATCATTGCCAAGCATGTTTTTATCAAAGCAAAAAAAAAAATGGAAGAAACCTGATGCTCACTGTATCCCTCTGCCAGTAAAGCCAGGATTTAACCCTTCTTTTCTTCACTCAAAACTTTTCTTTTCAACTCTTTTGGCATGGTCAATAGTTCTTTTTTGATTCCTATTACTTTTGAGGTACTACTAGCATAGGATAGTGATGACCACAGCAGATGTGTTTTTTTTTATTTTTCCTTGTGTAATAAGATTCAGTTCAGGTGATCACTTAATCAGTACCTCACTAAGTAGAATGAGGTGTGCCTGTGTTGGAATTCAACAGACACTGGAACGGAATGGCTGCCATACAGAGATTCTGATTTAAGAAATATTTGGAGGTCTCTTAATTTTTTTCAGAGCTGTATGTATACAGTATATATGTATATATGCACTATATGGACAAAATAATTGGGATACCTGAACATCACACCCATATGTGCTTGTTGAACTTCTCATTCTAAAACCATGGCCATTAATATGGAGTTGGTCCCACCTTTGCTGCTATAACAGCTTCTTTTTTTTTTTTTTTTTTTTTTTTTCCTTTCCTAACACCAGGGGAGCCACCCCTCCTAAATTTCGTTGTTTGGTACCTGTACTGTAGCAATGACAAATAAAGTCCATTCCATTCCATTCTACTCCTCTGGGAAGACTTTCTACTAGATTTTAGAATATGGTTGCAGGGATTTTCTCCCATTCAGCCACAAGAGCATTAATGAGGTCGGGCACTGATGGACAAGAAGGACTGGCTCGCAGTCAGCGTTCCAATTAATCCCAAAGGTGTTCGATGGGGTTGTGGTCAGAGCTCTGTGTGCAGGCCAATCAAGTTCTCCCAGACCAAACTTGGCAAACCATGTCATTATGGACCTCACTTTGTGTATGAGGGCATTGTCATGCTGAAACTGGAAACGGCCTTCCCCCTTTGCCACAAAGTTGGAAGCATACAATTCTCTAGAATCACATTGTATGCTGTAGCATTAAGATTTCCCTTCACTGGAACTAAGGAGCCTAAACCAAACCATGAAAAAGCCCCAGATGATAATTGTGGTCCTTGTTGGAAAGGGGTGAGGGGGGGGTGAGGATATATATATATAGGTACCGAAGATCAGGACATTTTATACCTACTCTCAGATGACTTGGATGAGAGGTAGTCCCGAGCGTAACTATCTCTAACATATTCATCACAGTATTTCGATTATGGATATCTAAGCAACCGTAAATGTCTTACCAGAATACGAGACACAGTTTTCTCGCAGCAATTGCCCCAGTTCTTGTTTATCTCTCCAACAAAACATACTGATAGTACTGCCGTGGGTGGAGATACTCAGATGGGGTGGCAGTATAATTCTAGTGATATTATAAATCGGTTGCAAACTGATAAATAGCAAACTGAGGCAAATCTGAACGGCTTGTTTGAATCGCATGTTTTCTGAAATACGCAGCCCACAAAAAACTGACCAAATCGCTTTATTTCGCAGTTTCTAGTGTTAGTAGGGTCATCAGAGACCGAAATGTATAGCACAAGTGGCCTGGGGTGGTCCAGTGGTCTAGCACCGCGGCCTACAGTGCACACATACCGTATGCCCATGTCGGCATGGGTTCGAAATCAGCCCATGCCCTGCTGACATGCCCTCTCTCCCTTCTTCTCTTTACTTTCCTGTCTGTCTTCACTAGATCTGTTCAATAAAATGAAAAATATGAGTGGGACTGCCCCACTCAGAAAAAAGGTATAGCACAAGCACTGAAAAAGTGAGTTTTTAATCATATGGAACCTTTAAATGTCCATTGTAATACAAGGTTGCCTCTTTCCCAATTTGTTCCCCCTCGTCTCTGTTGGCTTACTTCAATATTAAAATGACGAGACAGCTTGGTTAATTTGAAAAGCTTGATTGGTTTCAACTGAAGCAACTTTCACAAGGAATCTAAATATGCCATGTTGATACTCAGACATCAGAACAATGAGATGATTATCAAGTCTCATGCCTAACATTGGCAAAAACATTTTTTTTAGAACCATCCTAAGTGGTAACCATCCTAGTCCGAATTATAGACCGAAGAAAATATCTCAACTGACGCGACACAGAAGAGTTGGTGTTATCTTCAAGAACAATGTCAGCAAAATATGTTTTTGCTGAAGCTGGATGTGACCTGGAGAGCACTCTATCCCTTACAGACAAGCTGGATGGCCTGGTGAGTGGAGGCAAGAGAAAACGCGATGGCGAGGACATGGAGGATTTCCTTCAGCTGCCAGACGACTATGCCACCCGCATGTCGGAGCCGGGGAAGAAGAGGGTAAAGTGTCACTCTCTCTGTCCTGTCATCTGTTTCATACGTCATAGTATGTCACTGTCTGACCAGTCGCTTACTCACTCATCCTCATCTACAGGCTGGCACCTAGCAGCTGTTTGACTTTAAACATTTTTAAATAATAATAAATAAATAAAAATAAGCTTTTATTTGATGGTATTTGTGTGGATATTGGTTACACCATTCAGAAAGTGCAACACTTTTTATGCATAGTCCCCCTATTTTAGGGTACAAAAAAGTAATGGTGGGACTGCTAAATGTGCTAAATGGCAAATTCTAATGGGACCATTGGCTTGACAGGTGTTTGTTGTCAGGTGTGTTCCGTCACATCATTTTTGCATCATTGTTTCTAGTATTGATTCTAGGCTTTGCATTTGCTATTGGTGTCTGTCAACATGAGGACCAAAGAGGTGTCAATGAAAGTCAAGGAAGTAATTCTTCCTTGAAGAATCAGAAACGTAGTCGAAACCTTAGGCTTGCCAGAATCAAGAGTTTGTATAATTTAAAAGAAGAAAAAGCACTGGTGAGCTCAGCAATTTTAAACGGGCTGGTAGGCCAAGGAAGACTTCCACAGTGGATAACAGAAGAATGTTCACAATAATTAAGAAAACCCCCAAAACAACTGTCCCGCAGATCAGAAACACTCTCCAGGAGGTAGGCGTGATTGTGTCAGAGACTACCATCCGCCGAACACGTCACCAGCCTAACTAGAGACAATCCACTGCAAGGTGGAAACCACACATTTTCCTCAAAAAGGATAGTCAGGTTACAGTTCGCTAAAAAGGCCTGCGGCGGAGGTCTGGAAAAAGGTCTTGTTGACAAATAAGTTTTATATTATCATGTATAATGATATGGGCTAAAAAGTGGAAAGGTCTTGACTGTCAATCTTCAGATTTAAATCCAATTGAACATGCATTTAATTTCCTGATAATATTTGAAGCAAACAACAAGTGAATATGGTTACAGTACAGGCCTGTCAGAGCATCACCATGGTTACAGTACAGGCCTGTCAGAGCATCACCAGAGAAGATACCCAGCGTCTGGCGGGGTCAATGAGTCGCAGACTTCAGGCAGTTATTGCATGCAAAGGATCGTCAACCAAATACTAAACATGAGTGCTTAATTTGGACATTTGATAAAACTGTCCCA
Organism: Nansenia antarctica; assembly: GCF_963989245.1. NCBI lineage: Eukaryota > Metazoa > Chordata > Actinopteri > Argentiniformes > Microstomatidae > Nansenia > Nansenia antarctica. Next base: position 66,384,435 of record NC_137674.1, read on the forward strand.
TTACTTTTAGGTACCCTAAAATAGGGAGACTATGCTTGTTATGCCTGTTTGTAATTTATGAATGGTGAAATCAATCATGTACATCAAATAAAAGCTGAGAATCTCTATTTTAACCTAATTTCCCATTACTTACGCTGGTTACTCATTCCAAGGGAGCATAAAGAAACAGGAGAATTTTGATTTGAGAACGGGATTGTGTATTAGCCAAAGTGTGCTTTTTGTTTATTGCTGAAATGTGTTTTTCAAATGAGTATGCATATGCAAATATTTTAAACCCTTACATTAAATACATCATAACATGATTGTCCCATATCCATTTCCTGCTTATGCAACCTCCCTGGTCGTGTTCCTTCCTGTCCTTTAGGTTCGCTGGGCTGACCTTGAAGAGCAAAAAGATGCTGATCGAAAGCGTGCTATCGGCTTTGTTGTCGGTCAGACGGACTGGGAGAAAATCACTGATGAGAGTGGCCAGCTGGCTCAGAGAGCTCTCAACCGTACAAAGTATTTTTAAGAAGAGACTATCAATTCCCCCTGCTTCTTGATGTATAGGTATGTATTTTCTCTTACTGTAGCTGTATTTGTATTACCATTTTCATGGTCATTACAACAATTATATGTCATTTCATTTCACAACTTTAAATGTTATAGAATTCCATGCATTGGAGTAAGGGAAGGTTAAGAGTTTGTTAAAAGACTTAAAAGCTTAAAGCTTTTGGTTTAAATTGTTACTCTTGGAAATGCTTCAGAAGATTCAGATAACCTCCTTAAGTAACCCTAGTCTTAGAGCTCTGATTCTGTTAGATATATCTCAGTCAAATCTATCACAAAATACTATCTAGTTAAATTGTATGCTATAAATAATTCGTAGAAATTCATAACTAATATTAAGTGCAAACTGTTTTCATATGCATTATTTGTTTCCATCATGTCACTTTCTAATGTCTTTGTTTCCATGTATCTTTGTTGTGGATTTTTCAATTACTTTTCTCTTTCTCTGCAGGTATCCAGACTAAAAATGCTGAACCTTTTTCTCCTGTGGTGAAAGTTATAAAGACTATTCTGCCGAAGTTTATAACATCCATAGCTGTTAATTTCATAATTAGGATACAGGATAACCTTTTGAATTAGTGGTAACATTTTCATTTTTTAGACTTTTAGTTGTTAGTTTTTTTTTAGGCACTCTCTTGTATCAGTTATCCTTGCAGTTGCTCTAGCTTGGCGACTGATCATCATGTAGTATTTGTGTGTACTGTATACCTGTGAATACTGTGACTTGTTTTAAGAAATAAACCAAGAAACTAAAACTACCCGTGGCGAAGCTCATGTGAGTTGTCATGTGGGCTGCACCATAAAGACTCTTCTGTGATGTGTATGAGCTCAACCCAACCAAGGAGTTGCATGGGGCTTTTATCACATAATAACCATGTGTTTTTTTTTTTTTTTTTACTCTTGGTAAAAAAAATGTTTCAGTTTTCTCCATCGCTACATGGTATAGCCGGCTTCAAAATCTCCCGGCAGGATTGCTCCCCTGATTCCTGGCACCAGTGATATCACTCAGGTGGTTTAAATTATCACTTTATTTTCTGCATTTTGGAATAGCCTACTTGCTGAGTGTTTTTTTTGCATGTTGAGTCCACCTGGATAGCAGCATAGCAAGCAAACATAAAGTTAAGAATAGACAAATGATCTTGGTTCAGAAAAAAAAACTGTTACAACCTCTACAACTATTGTAACAGCGTTTTTCTGAACCCAAGTCTGTGACTTCTTGAGGAGCTAGTTACATAGGGGTCAGTGCATATTTGAAACAGACTGCGGGGATATCACTGATGCCAGGAATGTCATATTGGATGGATATTTTCACTGTCATAGATAAATGGAATATATGCCTCCAAACGTATGTGCACAGGCTCAGTTCAAGCCTCTTCAAAGGTATGAAACATTTGCAAAAGTATACAGATGTTTGATTTTGGATTGTTATATCAGCAAAAGAACTCTGTTGATCAGTGCATTTTGCTCAAGCTAAATGTGTTCATTGTCATCGTTCTGGAAGACATTGAGGTGCAACATTACAAAAGATTCTGATGGATACTGTATTTGGTAGACCTGACATACATGTTTCATATTGAACAACAAAACATGTCAGCTCTATAGAACACAGATACTAGGACTGGACTTTTCACATAGAAACAAAGATAATATTTTGTTCAACAGCTGACTCTTTGAAGTCGGAAGTTTACATACACTTAAATCAGTCACTAAAGTCATTAAAACTCAGTGTTAACCACTCCACAGATTGCATGTTAACAAACTATAGTTTTGGCAAGTCGGTAAGGACATCTACTTAGTGAATGACAACATATTCCAACAATTGTTTACAGATTATTTCACTTATAATTCACTATATCACAATTCCAGTGGGTCAGAAGTTTACATGCACTAAGTTGACTGCGCCTTTAAGTAGCTTGGAAAATTCCTGAAAATTATGTCATGACTTTAGACGCTTCTGAGGTTAATTGATATCATTTGAGTCAATTGGAAGTGTACCTTCCTGTGGATGTATTTTAAGGCCTACCTTCAAATTCAGTGCCTCTTTGCATGACATCATGGGAAAATCAAAAGAAGAAGAAAAAAAAAAAAGAATACCTGGGAGCAATTTCCAAATGCCTGAAGTTACCACGTTCATCTTTACAAACAATATTACGCAAGTATAAACACCATGGGACCACGCAGCCGTCACACCGCATTGGAAGTATAACCACCATGGGACCACGCAGCCGTCACACCGCTCAGGAAGGAGAAACGTTCTGTCTCCTCAGGATGCACATCAATCCCAGAACAACAGCAAAGTACCATGTGAAGATTCTGGAAGAAACCGGTACAAAAGGATCTATATCCACAGTAAAATAAGTATATATATATCGACATAACCTGAAAGGCTACTCGGCACAGAAGAAGCCACTGCTCCAAAACCGCCATAAAAAACCAGACTACTGCCCATGGAGACAAAGATCTTTTTGGAGAAATGTCCTCTGGTTTGATGAAATACAAATTGACCTGTTTGGCCATGATGACCATTGTTATGTTTGGAGGAAAAAGGTGGAGGCTTGAAAGCCGAAGAACACCATCCCAACCGTAAAGCACCTGGTGGCAGCATCATGTTGTGGAGGTGCTTTGCTGCAGGAGGGACTGGTGCACTTCACAAAATAGATGGCATCATGAGGAAGGAGAATTATGTGGATATATTGAAGCAACATCTTAAGACATCAGCCAGGAAGTTAAAGCTTGGTTGCAAATGGACAATGACCCCAAGCATACTTCAAAAGTTATGGCAAAATGGCTTAATGACACCAAAGTCATGGTATTGGAGTGGCCATCACAAAGCCCTGAACTCAATCCTATAGAAAATATTGGCAGAACTGAAAAAGCGTGTGTGAGCAAGGAGACCTACAAACCTGACTCAGTTACACCAGTTGTGTCAGGAGGAATGGGCAAAAATGTCACCATCAACTTATTGTGGGAAGCTTGTGGAAGACTACATGAAATGTTGATTCAAGTTAAACAATGTAAAGGCAATGCTACCATATACTAAGTGTATTTAAACTTCTGACCCACTGTGGGAATGTGATATACGGTAAGCTGGAATAAATAATTCTCTCTACTATTATTCTGACATATCACATTCTTAAAATAAAGTAGTGATCCTAACTGACCTAAGACAGGGAATGTTTACTAGGATTAAATGTCACAAATTGTGAAAAACTGAGTTTAAATGTGGCTACGGTGTATGTAAACTTCCAACTACAACTGTATACCCTTGATCTATCACTGTCTGACACTTAAGTACACTGTAGATTCACTTAAAAAATAATGTCTTGAAAATGTTTACTATAAGAAAAGGAAGCTAACTCTCACTGTTGCTGGGCAAAAGTCAAATGTTGAATTGACAGCACACTAAATACAACATATGATGTACTGATAAGTGAACGTAGTGAAAATAACAGACATGTTCAGCATCCCTTAATGCAAATAGCCAAACAAAGAATCAACTTTATGGTGAAGGTCTACACACCATCAACTTGCATGTTCCTGTTATTCCTTTTTTTTATATACAATGGTGCCCCCCAAAATGGGCATACACCTATTACATATCTTAGCAGAAATTGAGAATGACTTGAGAAGTTGTTCATGAGTAATAATTACTTATGTTATCCTCCATTCATAGATATTGCTCATCATCAGAAAGATACACTGTATTATCTGATACATTTTTTGTTCATACTTTGTTTCTTAATGCATGTTGTGTAGAAAAACTCCAAACCTCCTCAATAGTCTCCCTCCCTACAAGATCATTGGCAATGGAGAGTCTTAACAGCCCATTGCAATAGATACAAGCTGCTCTTATTCACCACCAATCTAAGATGTATGGTTTTGCATACAATTATAATGTAAGTGTACATACCCATAAGTCTTCTATATATTCACAACCTAATAATATTGTTATTAATAGTCACTCAAGGACATACTATACCAAGTTCAAACAGGAGTCCATATAGTCCTGCGGAGATTTGTGTCCTGCAGTGGGATATCTGTTCTCCTGGACATCTGTGCTCGCTACCTCTGGATTGAATGAGAATAAGCAAATGTTGCATTGATGCATGAAGACAAAGCCAGAGAACGCACGTTTGATAGCGAGCAGTTGTGTTGAAGACCATGTTTGTATAAAGAGCGTTGATGTAGCCCATAGGATGGATGGATCTTTTTGGAGCATTGTCAACTAAGGTAAGTATATTGACGTGAAACAAACTGCCGATGGCTGCTTTGAGGTCTAGCTCAAGTTTCTGACATTCAAATAGAAGGCTAATAATTATTAATAGTACTTATTCTGAGATATTGTTATATGTTTTAACATTAATTTCCTAAATGTGTTAAGTATTTAGTAGATATACGTTACTAGTGGTGTATGGCTAGAAACTGTCTTGTTCTGTATGGTAGAACGCTGACATGACTGGAATGACTAATCAATAATGGATTAATGAATAATATAATGTCATTAATCACAAACCGGTTTGACATGACATGACTGTACAGTATAGGTCCTGAAAAGGCAATGTTGCACTGCAGTACAGTGAAGACATTTGCTGTAGTACTGGCAAAACAGTTGCCACAGAGTTGAGAGTAATTGCACGATCAGGGTCATATTTCTTATATTTATTTAATTGCACATGTTCTTGTAAGAAGGTTGCTTATAAACCTAGAACTTGATGAGACAGCACTGTAGTATCACCCTGCAAAATAGTTTGTCAGAATAACATTATAGCAGCAAGGTATGAACAAAATTTGTCAGCCTCTGATCCTGCCTTCTAATAGAAACATGCTGACAGAGTGATATGCAAGAAAATAATCGACAGCCTTTTTGTATATTAAAGAACCAATTTCTTGTGTGGCTTGTGATTTTTTTGTGTGTTGAGTTTTGTCTTTGCAATGGATATCAGTGCACTCATTACTTCAGAGCTGTTTGTCAAATTATCAGAATGTACTCTTGAGAATCGTAAATGCATACAAAGTGCATTTTTTATGTACTCTACATGCATAAACACGAGTGACGATGTGGCAAGATGACGACAAAAAAACTAATGTATTATTGCTATGTGATTGATGTAGCAAAAATACACTTTTTTTTCACGCTGTTAATTTCACAAGGACACCACAACTGGTTAATGTAATTCTACTGCCAAATATAATAATGTCACTAATTCAAAATGTGAATCCAAATACAGCACTTTATTAATATATGTCAAATACCATAGAACTAAGTTGCTGCTGTTTGCTTTCCTATGCTGAACAGAAGGTAAACACAGTCATATGCTGTACATAACTAACACAAATGTATGGTCTCTTCTAAACTGACAGTCCTCTAGAGATGGAATTGATGACACTGGAGTAAGTTCTTAAAGCCAGCTGTTCTCTCTGACACTTTCTATGTAGAGAGGGGAGATTTGAATTCAGCTGGCACGTCACTGTCCAGTTTACAGATTACCTTGTAGATTGCCTTTTTCCAGGATGGGTCAGAGTCTTTGGCCAGTGAAATGGCGATATAAAACTGTTGCGATGTAATCTCAGCAACTTCAAGGAATCTGTCAGGAACCTATGGATCAAGAGACAAAGTAAGCATGACACCTAAGAGAAGTGTAGCTTTCTTATTCAATGGAAAGTTATGCATACTTTTTATAGGAAAAAGTAGGATTTTCATCTACAGGAAAATGCTTATCAAACCAACTCTCTCTGTGTTTCCATTTACAGTATACCAGGTATTACAGTATGCCTATTGTGATCTTATAACTCATTGATCAGATCATGATCGAATCTTAACACCTCTCAGCTACACCTGAAATGTAAATGTATCCCATGACTGTCTCCTGTGTCTGCGTTGTGATCTGATTGTGTTGAAGTATTCATTTCACAGCAAGGTTACGTACCCCATTCAAATATTGGGCGCTAAACACTTACAGTTAGGTCCAGAAATATTTGGACTGACATCATTTCTATAATTTCTTCTCTACACCACCAAACAAAACAATTTTGAACAAAAATACTGCATAAAACATTTAGGAATTGCAACCATTTTTATACACTGACCCCTACTTTCAGGGGCTCAAATGTAATTAGTCAAATTAACATAATCATAAATAATTTTCATTTGTAATACTTTGTCGAGTAAAATGGTAAACGGACTGCACTTATATAGCGCCTTTTTTGCTGCTCCAAAGCGCTTTACACACCAATGGTGGCAAGCTGCCATGCAAGGCGCTGGCCCGCTCACTGGGAGCAATTTTGGGGTTCAGTGTCTTGCCCAAGGACACTTCGACATGTGGCCAGCCGGGGCTCGAACTGCTGATCTGCCAACCTCGCGACTCTACCTCCTGCGACACAGCCGCCCCAAATATCCTTTGCAGACAATGACTGCCTGAAGTCTGGAACTGTGGACATCACCAAATGCTGGGTTTCCTCCTTTATGATGCTTTGCCAGGCCTTTATTGCAGCTGTCAATTGTTGTTTGTTCGTGGCTCTTTCTACCTTTAGTTTTGTCTTCAGCAACTGAAATGCTTGCTCGTTTGGGTTGAGATCAGGTGATTGACTCGGCCATTGGAGAATATTCCACTTTGTCTTAAAAAAACTCCTGGGTTGCTTACGCAGTATGTTTTGGGTCATTGTCCATCTGTACTGTGAAGCACCGTCCAATACATTTGGCTGAAATTTGAGCAGACAGTATATCCTTAAACACTTCAGATTTCATCTGGCTGCTTCTGTCACAACATCAATAAATACTAGTGACCCAGTGCCATTGGAAGCCACCATGTTTCACAGATGATGTGGTATGCTAGGATCATGAGCCTTCCAAGCTTTCTCCATACTTTTTTCTTACCATCATTCTTGTACAGGTTGATCTTATTTTGATCTGTCCAAAGAATGCTGTTCCAGTACTGGGCTGGGTTATTTAGATGATTTAGAATCTAGAAGTCTAATCTGGCCTTTCTATTCTTGAGGCTTATGAATGGCTTTCACCCTCCGTATTTGCTCTCGTGAAGTCTTCTCTTTATCGTAGACTTGGAAAATGCCTACTTCCTGGAGACTGTTCTTCACTTGGCTGGATGTTGTGAAGGGGTTTTTCTTTACCATGTAAAGGATCCTGGGTTTCATCCACACAGAGCTGCCAAGTCTCACGCAATCGCCGTGAGACTCACGCATTTCAACCAGTTCTCATGCTCTCACGCCGCATCTCTATTTCTCACGGCGAGAAATAACAATTGTTTTACGGGACTTTTATTTTTGAAATTCCTTGAAAGAAAGCTACCGGACATGAGTTTCGTGGCATCTTTCTGCACGCGCGTTAACTTGAGTCTGCAATCGAAGCGGCAGGCGAGCGCTGATGGAAGAACCTGTGTTCACGCGAGCTGCAAGAACGTAGCAAGCAGTGGTTTCCAGATTGGGCTACTTTTGGTCACACTGGACGGGTGCATTCGGCAGCTTTTAGACCGGTTGGGCTGGACATTGTCAATTCCGTCTGGCAACCGTGGTAGCAAATTATGTGCATACATTACAACATCGTATCTGGTAGCCTACTGGACTGGGTTGCACCAATTTGGCGTAAGTCATTATAAATGCAGGCATTTAGTAGTTACTAAACCCCTAGTTGTTACTAGCAAGTTTCAAACTAGTTGTTTACTAATTTCGGTTGCACCACGCCAATCTTTTGTCAATCTTAGCTAGTAAATACTCTGGGTTTTTTGGTAACTGTTTTTTGTTTCTCTACTGTAACATAACCAGGTACATTAATAATAATTACAATTCAAATACAATAATTGGGGGTCCCTCAAAAAAAATGTGGGCGCGCTGCGCTCGCACAAGATCAACCACCAAAGCCCTCATTCTGACCCAGGAAAAACCCTGGTATGTACTGTATAACATGATAGCCATCTATGAGCAATGCACTGTATATAAGATGATGACCACGGGTCTTTCTGCTGCTGACCAAGGGGCTGAGTCCTGTTGATGGGGCCCATTTTTCTTTTAGAGTCTGTAGGCTACTGTATTTGTTTATTAAGATTTCATAAATATGATATATTGTCTGAATTTTTTTCTTGTTTTATAAAATGTTAATTATTTTCATTTCTTGTGCTGGTTTATTATGAACAACATGTAAAATTGCAGGAAACTAGCACAAATAATTGGGTGGGAGAGAGGGGCCGCCGCTGCCAAAACGTGCACAGTTTTGGGTCGCTCCACCGCCAAAAAATATCACTCCAAACTTTTGGTGAAACTTGGCAGCCCTGCATCCACCACTGTTGTAGGGTTAGGGTTAGCTAACCCTAACCCTAACCCCACTGATGCTCACCAGTGCTCTTTTTCTCAGAATTTACCAAACTGTTGATTTGGCCATGTTCCCGCTATCTCTCTGATGGATTTCTATTTTTTTTGGTTTTTGGTTTTTGCAGCCTAAAACCATATTCTGACAGGAATAGTATTATCTGGGGACCTCTGGTAATTGGTAATAATTACGGAGGTCGTCTATGTTCTTAATCCTGTGTGAATCGGCCATGTCCGTAAAAATTCCAATGCAAATTACCTACCATAATTCGCTGAACTCAAAGGTCCTGTAATAATACTTTATCCCGTGCGAATCAACATGTCAGTGATTTGGGGTGAGAGTGTTTTCTCCCGCCCCTTTTTTCTGCCATGTGTTCGAGTTGTTCATGAAGCGGATGTTACACAGAGCCATGACATCATTTTTAAAAATATATTTATTTATTTATTTTTAAACTTGTTCCCAGTTTCACCTGCTGTCACAAATGCTTCCCAGTCTTCTACCTAAGGTGGTTTCTCAAATAGGATCACAGTGGGTCTTCTGATCCTGACAGATGTTGCCACAGATGTTTTTGTCGAAGGAGTAAATTAGCTAGGTTATAACAGTATGTAATGTCATACGGTACAGTGGCATTTGCTAAGTGGCCTGTTAGGGAGTTAAGATTCTGGCTAGTGCAACATACTGAACATTGTAAAGAAGAATGTCATGATTAGAACTGACATGATTCTTTAGTCTCTATGTGAGAGACCCACATCTGTTGGACATTATATTTCACCATAGTGTTGTACTTGCTGAAAACAGCACTGGTGTCCCAAGTTTAAATCAGTCCCCGATTAGAGGAGAACAATTCAAATCAGCTTTGAAAGCCAGATTTCAATAGTTCAATAGACACTGCTGTATATTTGAGAGTTGAATGCATGTAAACAATAATGCTTCTAACCATATAACTTACAACTATCCAATCCTTTCACATCTACAGGACAGCTAATAGGATGTGATTTAGGGTTAGATTTGGAATTTAGCTCTAGAGTGACTCCCTCCAGCTTTAACAAGTAAGACAACCGAATGTATTACAAAGCACTAACCCTCTGCATTCACAGGGTGCTTCTCTGTGCCCTATTCAACTTTGCCTTTTTTCGGTCCTGTTAAAGCATGTGTTTTTTCATCTGCCTTCGTGAAACTGATGATGTGTACTGTGCTAACCAGCATTCACTGATTCAACATCAAATTAAATGTTGATGTAGGGTTCTATAAGTCATGTATTAAGTATTTCTCTTTGTTCATGTCCACCCATAAATAAAGAATGTTGTTCCATGATTGGATAATGAATAAGTGAATATGAACTGAGAGATTTACCTGGAAGTCATTAGCTTTGTTGTAATGCTTGTTGAGAGCTCTGAAGAGCTCAGAGTCTCTGTCTACAGTCAGATCTCTCACGTTGATGATTCCCTCCATTCTAGCCTGACGGGCAAACTTCTCCATCTGAATGTAGTAGAACTCTCTGAAGTTGCTGAACCACTTGACAAGCTGAGACATGATACAGCGAGTGAACTGGGAACACAGAAGCATCATGGGTAAGTACACTGTTGTTCAACTGAAATGCTATGTAGTAAATGTTGTCTGGGTTGGGAAGCTTTGGTTGTTATTTTGTCTGAAGAAGCTTTTTGTTATTTGTCTGCTTTATGTTGTATGATAGTGTGTGTTGGGGGGGGGGCGGGGGGGGGGGGGGGGTATTGAAGTGTTTTCAGTATGAACTAAATGAATCATGAAAATAAAGCAAGTTAATTAAAGCCATGTGTAAAGTGATTGTTTTGTTCTTGTTACTGTATGGTTAGTCTAACATACTGTAAATAGTGTAGTAGTGTAATTATGTCATTATACAGTGCCCTGAGTAAGTAATGGGACAGTGGGACAATTATTCTACATTTGGCTCTATACTCCAAAGGTTTTGAAATCAAACAATTACTATGAGGTTAAAGTAAAGTTTCTCAGCTTTTATTTGAGGGTATTGGTGTACATTTCCCATTAAAACAAATACAAAATAAATGCAACTCTCCCACAGATCAGGAACAGTCACTCTGAGGTTGTGAGTACTACATACAAATACTATCTAATAGAAAACTGAGAATCTCTAAGCTCATAGTAAGTGTTTGATTTCAAATTTGGAGTATAGAGACCAAAAAAATAAAAAAGAACACAGTGCCCATTTCTTACACACTTAAGTTCAGTCAAATTGATTAACTCCATCTCTGACATGGAAAAGGTAGCCAGAATCCCGATTCTGATACTGGTATAACGCATAATGTCCTTATAATACTGAAACTACTCACATGACTGTTGTGTGGTTAATACACCCTGTAGTGAGATGTTTGTCAATCACCATTTAGTTATAACATGTTTTAACCCCTGCAGGCAGTCAAAGGTCTTGCTGAATGAGACACCAGGGTTGTCCATTACACTTTATCCAGCTTAATGATTGTATGGATTATTATGTACTACTCACCTGTACATCAGGAAAAAATGTTTTCAACACATTGGAGCTCGGGTAGCGAGTGTGGAAGAACATCAGCTTTGCTTTCCTCAAATGGTTGATGCTCAATCCCTCCTACATTTTTGTGATGTTATGGACTTAACACATTGACTGGAGAGAGGCTAGATCGATTTTCAAAGCAAGAGAAAATGTTACACTGTCCAATGGTTGTGTTTTCTCTAAACCTATAAAGTAATCTAAACACAGACTGCCTTTATAAACAAGCCATTTTGATTCTTCATCAAAGTATTGTCACAACAACTAATGCTCCACCATACCTCATAGAGTGTTCATCTCTAAGGAGAGAAGACATTTGCATTTATAGACTATCCTTTTATTTCACAAGTCACTTGTAGTGATGACAGGGTTGTGGGCAGAGATTATAAGACACTTGAACCTCTAAGTAGACTAGGTGAAACAATAAGCACTGTATTGTTGGTATGCCTCAGATATCTACAGCCAATTGCTTGCATAGAAAGCTATCCAAAAGAAGAATATGCCAGACATTTTTAACTGTACTGGAAACCATTCACCCACAATTCATCTAGTAGTAAGTTTGCCGCTCACTATGCTTGTTGTTATCTTAGAATGGTAAAAACGACATGGTTGTTTCTTTATTGTTTTGTTGCTAAAATGCAATTGACTGTCAATAAGAAAATATAATTGATCTACCACAACACAATAACATCTTGCTATAGTTGCAACTCGATATGTTTTTAAAGGATACATTCAGCACATAGGAGTTCCTCTTCACTATGCTCTGCAGGCTATCACACTCCATATTCACATGAGGAAGGCAGAGGCTTTCCAGAACAACATGACCCACAGCCATGCGATGAGCTTGAGGACTACTTGGAGGTCTTGAGGTCACTTTGGACCTCACTTTGATTGTGTCCCAAGGTAAGTCAACTATCCCTGAGGTGAATTGACTTATGTTGGGGGATCCACATTGGAGGCCTCCGAAGGTATATTTGACATTCTTCAGTACCTGATCTTCTTGCAAAGGACTGTGGGGGCTAGAAAGGAGTGGCCTTTTTACTGCCAGGTTTACAGAACTAGGCTTTTGAACAACCAGAGAAAGAGCCTTAGTTTGGACATCAGGGGGTTGAACTGTCAAACTCTCAGAACATGGAGGGAGCCTTGACATGCCGTTTTCATGGGTGGATGACTGTTTGTGAGGACTGGGGTATAGGGTCTCACTGTCAGTTTCCATTCCTCTATCCTCAACATGCAGCTGTGGCAACTTCAATAAAGAATGTGATATGTTTTTGCAAATCAAGTCAACGCTAGAATTTACAGCTCTTGAAAGCTCATACTTTAAAATGTCTGCCAGAAGCTTGCCTTCGTCGTCAGGTTTTGAGTGGATGTAGTCCATTAGCTTGATCTTTTTCCACCCTAAATGTACTCTATTAAAGGGCCTCTGAAAGTCACTGTATGGGTCCGTGAACACCTCAGTCGTAGATGTATCGTGGGATCTTTTATTCCAAGTGCTATGGTCCTCTTCTATCACAGCTGTTGAATCCATCCCATCACTGACTTCCTCTTCAGATTGGTTAGTCTCATACACCTGGATAAACCTTTCTTGGAGTTGCCCTAAGAGCCTTTGCATGGTTTGAAGTTGCTTCCTGTGGGTCTGGCCCTGTTTACTCTTACTACTAGTGCCTTCTCTCTGCACATGGTCCTGATGCTGGGGCAACCTTTGTTTCCTTTTGTTTTCCTGCTTCCTTTCCATTTCTTCAAGGGAACTTGCTCTTCCCTCACCCATATAATGTCCACTAGGAGAGATTGTCATGCCTCTGATGATGTTCTCCACTCTAGCACGCTTTGCCTGGTGGTGATCACCTAGGGACCAGTCCTGGGCACAATTGGAGCTAGTCCCAGTGGATGACAGGCTGGCTGGAGACAGAGGTTCCATTATGTTGCCCTTGGATGAATTGCTGTTTTGGTCCACCAGGAAAGACTAGTTCAAGATGGAGCTAGACATAGGAGTGTCTGTGGTAGTAGGTGCTCTCCTGTAGGGTCCTCTTGCTTTCAATAGTTTTCCGTAAGACCATAGAAATGAGTGACTAATTTGAGTGGAAGGAGGACAGGGGGGAGCCATACATATTTTCAAGTAAAAAAGGATTGGTGTGCTCTGCACTTTCTTCTGGGTAGATGTTGCTGGAGAAACGCATGCTCTCATCCAAAAGGCTTTGATTCATGCAAAATGAAGAAAGATATCATTTACGAGTGGGACATTTTAACACTGTTAAACACATCTGAAAAACATAAGGATTTTAAAAGCAATACTGTACAGAAAGTGCATTTTCAACAGGTCATTTGTAATGTGATTTTATTTGAAGGAGCTATAATTCAGCTAGAGATATATTGTATTACCATTGATGATAACTACTACAGAAGCTTAATTAAGCTGTAATACACTTTTGAATTGTGGAAAACAGAGCAATAAAGTAACTTTTAAATAATATAAATTCAGGAGGTTAGGAGGCGGATTGCTTTACTTTTATGATGAACGAGGCCCTATGAGGCCCCATATAAGTGATGTAATTGTCCAAATAAAATGTTATTTCTAGCAAACTATCTAACTCAGTGTTTGTAAAAACGTGTTTATGTCTACTCTTTGTTAACTGAATGTTTGAATGTGAAATTACCAGTTTAAAAACTGTGATGAATATCTGCTATAACCAAGGTGGTGATCATGCATGTCCCTGAGGGTAACGTTAAAAAAACATGCAATATAGGTTCTACTAACCAGACAAAAATACAGGGAGGATTTAAAGTGAAAGGCTATGCATTTACTGTTGCATCTGCACATTGCAATGATTAAATGCGTCATATTCTTAACCACCCATATTCAATGATTGACTGACTAAGCATTGGATGAATGCAGTTCTAAATTAATTCCAGGATATATAAAACAGAATCATTCCAAAAGCAGTGTTTCTTAGTTAAACTATGTCTAATCCCAGTCTCCATAAAATACCAGTGTTTCCTGTAGCACTACTTCAATTATCAATTAGAATATGCACCATATTACACTTACACTTTTGTGACATAAGTATTTGTTGTAGTTGAGATTTCCTATCTTTTTCCAACGATCCCACAGACACAAGAAAACACGTTTTATCCTACCTGTCTCTCTGTAAAGGTCTCCTGAAAGAAGCGCAAAACTGATTAATGAGAACAAGGTTGAAGTATTTGTATAACCCGATCAACCCACACCAGGAGAGACTGAGGGTACGTGGCCCCCCTCTAAAGGAAATATCAATTAGCTTATACCACTGCCTCTGTGGGGCTGAATGGTTTTGCAATAAATGTACAGTTATTGTATTTTCCATGAAAATTACAATTAAGTGTTAATATTTAAAAGTATTCGTAAATATAACTGAGAGAGATTAGCAATTAAATTAATAAAATCAGCCTTTGTTTGTTATGATTATTTAATGAGTACTTCCCCCCATTTTGAACTTTGGTACATCCCAACTTTCTTCTAGGGTTGCCAGATGGGGTGAGTTCCCGCCGAATGGGCTACTTTCGATCACACTGGGCCGGGGAAAAAAAGCATTTGGGCAGGTTGGGATGGATAAATAGCATTTAGGCGCTATCTAAATGTCAGTGCATGAAAGTTACAAAATGCGTGAAGTTAAAACACACACCCTAGTAGCTATGTGTAGGTTTTTATTTTTATTTTACAAACATCATTGGCAACAGACATACAGTTTAGGGGCAGAAGATGGGCACCTGCCCAATAGTATGTAATTAACGGTTTTCTGACAATATAGGTTTTTGGGCTGGTTTTTGATGGATTTAGCGCTTTTTAGCCTGTGGTTAGGCTGGAAATTGTCAATCCCACCTGGCAACCCTGCTTTCTTCCTGCTCTGTGCAGACCTTCTCAGTCCTTGGCTCTGAGAACTTCACTGCCGCTCCCTCGCCTGGGTCTCATCACCTTATCCACTATGTTAGCCCATTCCCGATGTCTTTCCAGAACACTTGGGCGCTCTCTCTCTGCGCTAAACCAGGTAGGATAGAAATTGTACATTAGATTTCACCGTGCAAACTGCAATGACAGTCTGGGTTTGTCAAAGCTTTTTTAAGGGCATACTTACTACTAACAACTCCGAAGGCCTCACGGCGGGGAGCCCAAGGACAGAATGACACTCGTCCCGTCCCGTCTAAAGCAAATGGCTCGCTTCTTCCTCCAGCTACTGTATTAGGAAACGCACATGTATATCTGTTCTTCTAATGTACCACGCATAGTCATTCGTTTTCTAGCAAATGCAT
This sequence comes from Nansenia antarctica, assembly GCF_963989245.1. NCBI lineage: Eukaryota > Metazoa > Chordata > Actinopteri > Argentiniformes > Microstomatidae > Nansenia > Nansenia antarctica. Next base: position 66,400,109 of record NC_137674.1, read on the forward strand.
TAAGACGCTGTATTATTCTCATGGGCAGTCTGTGTCCTGTGCTGGCTTACCTGGTTGTCACTTGTCACCCATACCCACCACCAATGTTTATATAACAGGGCCAGGCAGATGTGCTTTTCGATTAGGCAGACCAACTGATAGAACATAGTAGGTAGACCTACATGATGACATAAACTTCATATAGGCCTACATATACTTCTGCGCATTAGATAACTGTACATAAACTACCTCACTACCTGTACATAGCTCATAACTGTATATAGCCCATAACTGTACTAAACGATACTGATGTTTACAATACTACCTCTGCACATACTGTATATTAGCCTACATAGTTACCTATCACTACCATTCTTGTTCTATTTATATCATGCCCTTATATCACTATTTGCACTTCTGGTTGGATGCTAAACTGCATTTTGTTGTATTGTACTTGTACTCTGCGATGACAAAGTTGAATCTAATCTAATCTAAACATAGTAGGTAGGTAGGCTACATGTTTGATAATAGTGTCCTCAGTCTGGGATTCCCACTATGCCAGGTGCAAGCTGTACACTTGTTGGAAGAAGAGTCTGACCCAGTGGCTCACAGAGACAGTCAACTATACCAGCCAGGCAATAACACACTGGTGTTGGAGAGAAGGCGTTTGCAGCTGGCAACTGCCAGAAATAGCCCTTGTTATATTTCAAGCATGAAGCATAGACTTTTAGGCATGCATGCTCACCACGCATGTTAGGCATGCGTGGTGAGAGTAGTTCAGCCACTCATCCACCGGTCTTTACCCTCACGTACGTTCACTAGTCAGCAAGAACGATAGAGCTAGCTAAAACATAACCAGGACACTCGGCTCCTGGTAAATGCACATTGAATGAGTGCGAACTCCGTCAAATGCATTGCATTGCGACAACTCCAATTCAAACATTTGACATTTTACTGGCTGTGGGTATCTCTGATAGCACCAGTTTGTGCATGCATTTATGGCAGTCCCTAGATGTCAGTCCAGTATTCCATTCCAGTTGATAATGCCCCCCCCCCCCCCCCCAGCCTTTGTTTCAAATCTCATTTCCTTTCTGGGGATAATGTTTTCTAACTATAACTATACTGGGAGGACTCTCAGGGTAGGTAGGTATAGGACGACAGGGCCAAGATGCATTGCATCATTCAGAAGGCAACTGTATAGGCCAGTGGCGACATGCTGCACTCTTACTCCACCCGTAGCCCGGCCTGCCCAGAGAGATCACTGTTGGTACACTGATTTTTGTGGCTCCTATATAGTCCGTCCGCAGCTAATTTGAAGTCTCATCCATTCTACCTTGAGTTAGCGGGCCCCTTAAACAAAGCTCCCTTCAGGCTTTTACAGATATTTTCTTTCCCGCTCAACACGTTGATGGATAGTAAGGAGGAACCGCCAGAATGGAGCATTTTTAAGGAGCCTTGCTAACTCAAGGTGAGAATTGATGAGCCTTTAGGGTTAAAGTCATAGCTGCGGTCGGACCTTAGAGGAGACATGCTTAATGGTAGCACAGGTAGTGGGCGTACTGGATCAGATTGCTTGAATTTCAAATATTTGTTTAAGAGGCTCACAGCAACAGGTTCTGGATGTATGAACCGGTTGCACAGGCATACCAAGAAGGTGTGAAGGGGAGACTATCCCTAGAAATCATATTGTCAAATTATCCTCAGCAAATATCCCTGTCAAGGCCTATGAAAAAAGAAAATGCTGGCTGCAATGTAGCAGAGGTGACTCATCTGTTTTCAGAATGCATTGAACTTCTGCAATGTTATTAGAGCATGTCTGGAACACTTATTGCACAATGAGATGTTTCTATGGAGACAGGGGAGTGGCCATGAAAGAATGTTCCACTTTCCAAGGTTCTGTAGTTGTCAATAAGAAGCCGAACCATTTGGTTTGAACTTTTGCGTTTGACCTTACCTCAAGGCTGTTGGAAGATGGGTCTTTCATCTAAACTAGTCTGTATAAAAATATGCCGCAGCTGCAGCAGTTGATTCAAAGCACACTTTTCCAATCAACTATGTATTGGAGACACTATTGATTTTGATTGACTAAATTCATCATCTTCCTTTTCGTTCTTTTCAGGGGAACAATGTGCTGGGTCTACGAGCTGCATCCGGTGAGTGAACCTCTTTTCTTTCACCCTGTATGCGTTAGGTTTCAGCTGCTCAGGACGACTAATGCAAGTTCTAAGGCCTTTGTTCCTCATTATCAATAAACATGCCTATGAGGGTGAGTCATCGCTCAGAAGATGATGATGTCCATGAAGTAGCTGAGATCATTGAAGGGGCCTATAAGTAGTTAAGCAGCTCATTGATGAATGATACTTATCTGCACTGGCTCTCAAGAATGGGCTGACTCAACTGTTACTGCCATTGTTATCACTCTGCTAATACCCCCCCCCCCCTTCTTCTCTTTTCCTCTCTCTCCCCTGTTCTCTCCTTGAAGTCCTCTCCCCTCGAAATCGTGTGGTTTACAGGAACAGTCAGTCGTAAGTGCTCCCATGTCCTGCTTAATTCATGTGTTTTGCCTTACCATTATTCAATGTAGAGACAATTGCCTACAGTATGTATGTGTAGTGAAATTGAGTGTCAGTGTACCCTATGAAAACTATAGAACCATTTGGGGGGTTTTCTGGTTTTGAATGAGTATTAAAGCTGTTAGAATTTAAGGGAATTACTGTACTAATTACAGTTTTTTACGATTGTCGCAGTGTTCAAAACTGAAGTCACATTGTCAAAACTCTTCATACAGTCTGCATTATTAACATGCATCTTGGCCAAACACTCCATACATGTCTCAAAAGAAGCTCATTATAAGAATGTTTTTAGTTTTTTTTCAGTATCTTTGCAGAAAGTAAGTTACGGTATTTACTTCAAAGTACACTACATTTACTTGTGGAAAATGAAAAGTGGAAAATGAAAAGTTCAAACCAAAAGAAAACACAAAAATTCCAGGGCTACAATACAATAGCATTCACACAAAAAGAACTCCTGAGGGTTCTGGTCCACCCTCTAGTCTGCATCTGGTCACATCTAATGTCTTCGCTGGCAATGCGTCTAGTCTATTTCATTTCGTTGTATATATTCTGCTAATATTTTCTAGACATTTCAATATGTTTACTGCGAAAATTCACCAAATCATTCTGTTTCTGTTTTCTTCCAAGTTTTGAACACAGTGTGTTAACATTGGAAACATGTGTTGCAAATACATAGTGTTTTGCAGGTGTAGTTTGAATGAGAGAAGAATTCATGGATTTTGGAGAACGTGGTCATTGAATGAATTTTGTGTGAAAGCAATGTGAAAATGAGTCACCGTTTGGTCCACATGGACTTCTGTTTCGCTGACTGTATGAAGAGTTTTGACAATGTGACTTCAGTTTTGAACACTGCGACTTAGCAATCGTAAATAACTGTAATCTCTTAATAGGCCTACACGCAGAGTAGAATGTCCAGCTTGTTGATAAAACAGAAACCATCTTGTGTGATGACGTGTGGGAAAGTCAAACAAGTCTTGTGCACCGCGGTTCACTTCAGAACCGGCACGTGAACCTAGGGGATGGTACTAAACGATAGGATACCTAAGAACCGTTACTCCCCTACTCATCTGAAATCATCACATATCTCATGTTCCCCTGCTGCTGCACTTCCCTCTCACAATCCCTGATCCATCTGAATTATGGGACCAATTATCCATTGAATTATTCATTATTAGTAGAGGTCAGATAAAGCAAAAATACACTAAGGAACACCAGGAATTACGATTGAGAATCTGTCCCAGTATGGTTCTACACAAGGAACAACAGACAGACTTGTTATGTCTGTTATACATTAAAAAAATAAAGTGTTTGTTTCAGATGTGAATCTCTACCAGCTACTGTCTTCCAAATCAGATTCTTCAAGACAAGTCCAGCTTGCAGTACGTATTCAGATGCTTCTTATCCATAACTATTTAGCAGATATGGGTTTATTACACTTGGACACTGTTTTGTTTTATTATTCTTTCTTTCTTTCCTTTTTTTCCATTTGTGAACAGGGGATGAAGTTGTCACCGTCAAAACCCCAGCATTTGCGGAATCTGTCACAGAGGGGGATGTGAGGTGGGAGAAAGGTAGGTATTCTTGGGGCAAACATTAACAACAAATAGCCCAGGAGTGAGTTTCCCGAAAGCTTTTGTAGCTTACTTTATCATCTTTTGATGATCAAGGTGTATGCTTCTCCTGGACCTAGACCAACAGAGTTCTTCGTTTTAACACATTTTACGTCATTCACACAGAGAAGACTGATTTGCAAACACCGAACTTACAATAGGGATGCCCCGATCGATCAGCTAGCAATCGGAATTGGCCGATAATCAGTAAAAATATGACATCAGGAAAATCCGATAATGCTTTCTAGTCGCCGATCACGACAACCGATCAATGACACAAACAACGTGAACCAATTAATTGTCGCATGCTCATTAACCTAAACGAGCCACTCTCGCATGCTTGTTAAACTAAAATATGTCGACAGTGTGTGTGGTGTTATGTGTTTATAACATTAGGACTCCAGTTCCCAGTATGCACCGGGAGAGTTGAGCATGAGCAGCAGTCGCAGATACGCAAATGTTACCTGTGTTGTAGCCTACCGGCAAGTTGGCATTTTGTAAATAAAAAAAAGGCTTAAACCTGCACCTAGTTTAGAATAGAAATACAAACATAACAGTGTGGAAGTACTATAAAGTGTGTGAGACAGATGTCATACATGCCATCTGCAATCTGTGCAAGAATGCACTTACTGTGCATCACATAGTGGAGCATGGCTAGTTTGAAAAGCTGACCGCGGAGAATGAGAAGAAAAAGGCAGAGACAACTCGGCCAGCCTATCAAAAGGTTTGTGGAGATTTTTTAAAAGACTTAAAACATTTAGGCCTAGACCTCGCTTTATTGTATGCTCTAAATGTTAAATAATAATAATAATAATAATAATAATAACTTAAATGTATATAGCGCCTTTCACAGACCCAAGGTCGCTTTACAAGGGAATGGGACGAACAGAACAGAGCCAGAGAGACAAACACGCAAAACAAGAAACAGCGAAACAGCTACTAAAGGTTGAATGCAATGGTGAAAAGGTGGGTTTTAAGGGCAGTTTTGAATATGTCCAGGGTTGGAGAGTCGTGGATATCCTTGGGTAGAGAGTTCCAGAGGGTGCCACACTGAAGGCTCTTTACCCAAAGGTCCGGAGTTTGGCGCTGGGTTGGATGAGGAGGCCTGGGTGTCATTCTGGATTCCACTCTCTCATTCCAATCACATATCAAATCCATCACTAAATCCGCCTTCTTCCACCTCAAGAACATCTCCAGACTCCAGCCATCTCTGTCAGACTCTCCAAACAAGCGTGCAGCGCTGTAACACTGACATGATAATGCAGATATTTGGCTGACAAACTTGCTCCCACCCATATTAAAAGGCACTGATGTTCATTCTTTTGCCTTCCCCATCATCCCAGAAATGGAGATCGTGTGACACAGGTTAGGTTATTTTTTTTAGCTATATAAGCAACTGGTCACTTTCGAATGCAAAATTAAAATATTGAATCACACTCACCCATCTAGCTAAAATAGATAGTGTCTCCAGCCAGCTTGTTGATATTTACACTGTCATGATATTCTTTGACTATGATGCAGTCACTTAATGTACCAGTGTATAGCTACTCCCTCGCTTTGGGGCTGGGTTGCAAAATTAAGTACTTCTACTAATTCAGTGCTACAAAGCTTTTGGGAAAACTCCCTCCAGTTGTGTAAGTCCTGATGATAAGTCCTGTAACTCCCTCCAGTCGTGTCAAAGATCTGTGATACTTCAGCCTTTAGCGTAAGCCTCTAAGGAGATACTTGTGTCTTGTTTGTATGACAAATACCTTTCCTCACTTCCAGCTGTTGGAGATTCAGTGACGGAAGATGAGGTGGTGTGTGAAATCGAGACTGACAAGGTATAAAATTAAAAAAAAGCGCTGGAAAAATATCTCCAACACCAACAATTTCCATGTTCTTTGAACAATAGCCACACACTATATCATTCACTGAAACTCAATGATACCAATGAACAGCTGATGTGCTGTGGTTAGGAGGCATCCATTCACGCTGTGTTGAAGACCTTAAAAGTCGTTGAATACATTTGTTGTTTTACAAAGTTACCAGAGCCAACAGCAGCTCACTGACTTTTGAATTTTAACATGAGGGTTTTCTTCATGTGGTAACAAGGGTGGGTATCTGTTTGTGTTCTGTCAGACCTCTGTGCAGGTGCCCTCCCCTGCTGCCGGGGTGATCGAGGCCCTCCTGGTGCCAGATGGAGGGAAAGTAGAGGGAGGAACTCCCCTCTTTACTCTCAAGAAAGGAGGTGTGTGTTCTTATCATTCCTATCCTCCATCGATCTTATGTTATACATCGGTTCTGTACCCGTCGTTCAGATATGATAAGGAGTTACAATTTGAGATGGTGGAAAAACGTTGTTCTTGCACTAAACCCCCACGGTCATTTTAATATATGCCCTACGTCTGTTCCACTGTCTCTCCACTGATTTTAACGCCTTTGGACAATATGGTCTGAGATTGGTTACACGCTTGCTTATACTTGTAGTGCACACCATGTATCTCTTACTTGCCACCTGTTGTCAAGGTCCACTAATTGAATTGTCCATTTTCTCTCCACAGCCGTGTCTGCCAAAGCTGCTCCCACCTCAGCAGCAGAAGCCACCATGCCCTCAGCACCCCCTCCCACAAGCCCGGTGGCTGCGGCCATTCCCACCACCATGCCCCCCGTTCCCCCTGCGCCAGCACAACCTGTCGTTGCCAAACCTGGTGAGTTAACAGCACCCAACATTCCAAATCAACTTGTGACTTAGCCTCAAATTCTGAGACAGACTGTTACGTAAGCACTCGACGTAGTCTCTTGAACTTGTTTTCAGTATACGCGCAGGGTATAATAGTTCTGGCTTGAGGTTGAGGTCATGAGTTATCTTTTTCCAGAGTAGGTCGCAATTAATATGCGCGGAGTTAAGTATGTAGCAGTGCCACTAAAGATGCAGACACACAATTGACAAACACTTGTCCGACATAGTATGTATAATTCATAATGTGACTTTTTGTTGAAGTCCAAATACCATGTCATTGAATTGCTTTGCATCCATTCCTCTCGTAACTGTGCCTCTCTCTCTCTCTCTATCTCTCTCTCTCTCTCTCTATCCCTCTCTATATCCCTCTCTCTCTCTCTCTATCCCTCTCTCTCTCTCTCTTTCTCTTTCTCTCCCTCCCTCTATCTCTCCCTCTCTCTCTCTCTCTCCCTGTTGTAGTTTCTGCTGTCCATCCCACTGCAGCTCCAGCTGCTTCAGCCGTAGTCAAAGGAGCCAGGACAGAGAACAGGGTAAGACCCCCCCCCCTTGGCCTGCCTTCCCATACTAACAGGCACCATTCACCCAGCACAGCCAAGTGGGAAAAATACATATCTGTATTAGGGATGGACGGTTTCCAATTACTGAAACCGAAAAACCGTCAAAGACTAAAACCGGGGTTTTCCGGTTAACCGAAATAAATAAATAAATAAAATAAAATAAAATAAAAAGAGCGCCAATTTCAAATAATTGAGCCCTACTGCTACAATACACTCATGTCGAACACCATTAAAACACCGTAAGCACAGTCACAACACATTTAGGCTACTTAAGGGCTCTGCACACAGCGTGCGATTTCTGTTGCGCATCAACGTTCCATTTTGAAGTTTGAATGGAAGTCTATGAGAACATCGCATTTACCCACACACGGCCCCGATTTTAATCGCACGGCGAACATTCGATTCCATTCATTTTGAATGGGACAAAGCAGTGCGACAAAACTCGCACGCCGTGTGCTTTGTCCCATTCAAAATGAATGGAATCGAATGTTCGCCGTGCGATTAAAATCGGGGCCGTGTGTGGGTAAATGCGATGTTCTCATAGACTTCCATTCAAACTTCAAAATGGAACGTTGATGCGCAACAGAAATCGCACGCTGTGTGCAGAGCCCTTTAGTTTCACAAATATAAGTGGAAAGGCAGACTTTTGTAAGCTACACCATACATGAAAACACATGAACACTTAACACACCAGCTCTGCTGATCCAGGGTGCACGCCTGCACGGAAGATCATCTCTTGGAACAGCGTCTTCATTGAATGAACTGCTTTCTCAATATCTTGGTTCTTAGACAAAGTTTCAGCTGCTGCTCAATGTATTTAAATATTTGAATACTGCTCAATAATCACTGAAATATTAGACTTAGAATTATGTAGTGAACATACTTAAAGCTTTTCATAAAAACCAAATGCCGCGAGACTGACTCGTCCTGAACTGTCGTAAGTCAATCAACAAAGAATGCCCCATCAAAATAAAAGTGCCCATGGTAGAGCTGTCAAAATAGAGCTTTCAAAATAAATGTACTAATACAGATAGAGATAAATACAGAACTACCTTTGCGTCACTAAGTGACCGCGTATCTTCTGAGACATGCGTTCTGTCATCACTTTCAGTAGCGCCTTCACACACAGTGGCGCTGTGCACAAACACTCTTGATCCGTATAGCTCTTGTTTTATTATATTGTGGTTTAGTAAATACTGCACTTGGAGTTACATTCAATGCATGATTTGTGCTATAGAACATAAATAAAGTTTGATTGATTGATATCAAATCAAATCACATTTTATTTCTATAGCGCATTTCTCACAAAAGTGACCCAATGCGCTTTACAGAGAGCAGCGAAAATGATCTTATTAAATGTAAGCGAGTAATTGTAAAAAACCTTTCCTATCTACCAATAACTGAAGGCAACTATCTTTCCCATAGAGTGATTCGTTACCCTTAAATATAATCCCAATTAGATATTAATCCTCAGTTATTCTTCACAACTGACCAAACCTCTCACTCATTGCGCGGCAGATTCAGACTGTATCATTGTTATTTTCACACACGACAAACATGTGACATGTTCCAGTTTTATTCTTTGAACAACATAGAATATACAATAGAATAGAAAACGTAAACAAAAACATCTATAAATATAAATACAAACGAGTGCAAATTTAGTGCAAGCAGGTAAAACAATTGTGCAAAGACATCACGGATCACATTAATTCTAATTCACAACGTCTTATTAAATAATAATAATAATATAGAATAGAATAGCAAACGTAAATAACAACATCTATAAATATAAATACAAACGAGTGCAAATTGAGTGCAAGCAGGTAAAACAATTGTGCAAAGATATCACTGATCACATTCATTCTAATTCTAATTCACAACCTATGGCTAATAACTAAATAACAAAAACCGGCAGTAACAAAAAATGAGCATAAAAGCTATTAAAGGCTATTAAATAGTCCGTTAATCGAGGTTCTTCGCAAGAAACACGAGCATGTTCACCTTTTCAGGATTAAAAAAATTATAATAATAATAATCGGTTTCAGACGGTTTTGATAAAAAACCGTTTCTATTTTTATAAACCCCGGTTTTCGGTATAACCGAAAAACCGTCCATCCCTAATCTGTATCACACACTAGTGACAGCCACAATGAATGAGCCACATTCCATTCACGTTTATCCATACATCAACATTCGCTTTCAATGAAGCCATTATCACATTGGATGCAAGTTTGCTGTGTTGCTTTCAGGTGAAGATGAACCGGATGAGGTTGAGAATCGCCCAGCGGCTGAAGGAGGCCCAGAACACCTGCGCTATGCTGACCACCTTCAACGAGGTGGACATGAGGTGAGCCACTGAACACCCATCAAAAATGCACTTCAAAGTGGCTTTGAATAAAAACCTCTCATTCCGCTATGAGCATGTTTTTCACCTAAAAACCACATTTCTCATATCATTCCTCCAATGTTTTTTTTCTTCCCCCAAATCCATTCAACAGCAACATCCAGGAGATGAGAAAATTTCATAAAGACGCTTTCCTGAAGAAGCATAACATCAAGCTGGGCTTCATGTCTGCGTTTGTGAAAGCTGCAGCACATGCTCTGAACGACCAGCCCGCTGTCAATGCTGGTAAGCCTCTCACCCAAAACCCCCTCTTTCACACCACAATAGCTTATTTCAACTGATAGATTGGTAATGTCAAAAAGCTTTTGTAAAGATAAATGGATTTGGTCACCATGAAGATGCTTATATCCCCCTAATTATATTGAAATCACACCAGACTTGAATGAAATACATTTAAAAAACGTTACTATTTGAATTCAGTTTCAGGTTTTTGCTGTTGTTGTTTTTTCTTCCCCAGTCATTGATGATTCAACCAAAGAAATTGTGTACAGGGATTATGTAGACATCAGTGTGGCTGTGTCGACTCCAAAGGTAAGACTTGGACCATTGGACATGACGTTTTAAAGTTTTGCCTGTTTTTCTTGTAAATGTTGAGTGTAGAGATCTTGCTAATGCTTTTAAGATGAAAGTTGATAATTGTGTATTCATTCATTCATTCATTCGTTCTGACTGTTTTGTTTCTGCAACATTTCTCCAGGGACTTGTTGTACCAGTGATTCGTGGAGTAGAGATGATGAACTTTGCTGACATTGAGAAAACCATCAACGCACTTGGAGAAAAGGTACACACCTTTGTTAGAGAGGCAGCCTATTTGATCTTTTTTTTCACAGATTATCTATAGGTGACTAAACCTTGTTTTAGGATTTAATCCAAGTGGAACTGTTGCTCTAAAACAGGTACATTGTTAAGTACAAGTACATACAATTTATGATTAATAAGATATAAGCTTCAACCTTGCTTTCTGGGTTTGAGTTAAATGTAAATAGAGAATGTTTTGACAGCGCTTGACACATGTTTTCCCAGGCTCGTAGGAACGAACTGGCCATAGAGGACATGGATGGCGGCACCTTCACCATCAGTAACGGCGGTGTGTTCGGCTCCATGTTCGGCACGCCCATCATCAACCCTCCCCAATCAGCCATCCTGGGCATGCATGGCATCTTTGAGAGACCTGTGGCCATCGGGGGCAAGGTGGGTCACATCCTTGGGAAAATAATAGCTAGGCCTGTATGTAATAGTATCCACTTATTTGATAACAAACATAGTTAATCTCAAATCAGGAATTGAATTAAGCATGGAATGCGATTGTTGCATCCATTTGAGGCATGCTAGAATGCCTTAAGATAAAAATCGGAGTGATATTTACAGTAAAAAACTAAATTAACTTGTTGAAAAAGAGCATAACATGACTCCTTTAAATGACATGAACCCAACTCTTCTAATTTCCTGCTGTGGAAGAGGTCTAGTTTATGACTTCTTTTGTATGAATGTATCATTTGTTGTTCTTATTTTTTCCTCGATCCATGGCAGGTGGAGATCCGTCCCATGATGTATGTGGCGCTGACGTATGACCACCGCCTCGTGGACGGCAGAGAGGCAGTCACCTTCCTCCGTAAGATCAAAGCAGTGGTGGAGGACCCACGAGTGCTGCTCCTCGACATGTGATTCCTCTGAGTGATACCCAAGAGTATCTAAAGGCTCATCATATGAAAATAATTCCCCCAAATCATACAAGCCAACATCCCATTGTTATTTAATCCATCTGATTGAGGAGAGACAAGCAATTCATGCTCAGATTATTAATGACTGATTATTCAGTACTTGTTGGGCCTCAGTGTCAGTTGGTACAGTATACCATTGACTTCTGTGAATCCAGTACCTTCTGTGTCAACATTAGACGTATGTTTAAAGCACATCAAAAAGCAGTCACATTTCAAGAATATCAATGTACTGTACAGTGTACCTCTTTTAATCTGAGCTTTTATTGAGCCCGTTATGCCATTTACACCATAATATTAAAGCAAAAAATTATAGTATCACTTAATTTTATGGTAAATATTTTTTTTTAATTGTATTTCTGTACCAAGAAATAAAAAGCTACCAAATAGTTGTTATAATGCTACCCAGGAGAAGTGCTCAGTTTGACATATTATGCCCACAATAAATCTAGAGTATGACTGTCGCTTGTCATGGCTGTATTAACTATATGACCAGTAAACCTCATGAGGGTTTTCCTGGGGATATAATCCCTGTTAAAACTGAGTCTTCCTTGTATTGTCTCTTGGCTTAACCCTGCTTTTTTTTCTTCTCCTGGGATGATTTCCACTGAGCGGCATTGTAAATGGCACATTATATTTACATTTAAGTCAGTTAGCAGACACTTTTATCCAAAGCGACTTACATTAAGTACATTTGTCTAAGTAAGTGAATCAACTATACAACAGTCATCGTAAGTAAAACCATAAATAAGAACAAGTGCCATCAACAGTCACAGAAGGAAGAACCTTTTTTTTTTTTTTAAGTATCAATCCATATTGTCTTTGGACTGTTAGTAGAGGAGAGAAACCTCTTCCTTCTTGACTGAGATGCTTTTCAATGTGCATGAGAAGACAACATGCAAGACCAGACACTATTTTTGTTCAGGATTTTTTTTATACAACCGTACAACTTTTATCTATCACTGGGAGTAGTTTTCAAGACGCACAAGTTAGCTCAACCACCTCTCATGAGCTATTCAGTCCCCTGGGAACAGATAGATTCTCAGATGTTTACTATACCTGTATCTATTTAAAGAAAACAATTTTAAACATTAAACATCATAGAGTTTTATGTATGCATACGAGTCTTGAGTTTCTTTATTTCCCTCACTGCATTTTTAAAAAAAAATATGTATATCATTGTTAAATTCTTACAATCAAATGAGTTAAAATATTAATTAGAATTAAATGAAAACTGAAAAATTTAAATAACGTTGAAAATCAATGACACACTCACTAGTCAAGCCAAAATATTGCAATGCAATGAATTCTGTGAGTAATCCCCACTACTACTACCTATTTAGTAGTATCACCATCATATAATCCACTATGAATTCTTTATTGTATCAGAGTGCTTGAGGAAAATGTGAGACCATCTGTCCAAATATTTAAGCAGAATTGCATGTGGACCATGCAACATGACAATGACCCAAAACATTCCAGTAAATCCACCAAGAAATGGCAAGGAAAAAAAAGAAATGGAGAGTTCTGGAATGGCCAAGTCAAAGCCCAGATCTTAATACTTTTGAGATGCTGTGGGGTGATTTGAAACGGGCTGTGCATGCAAGACGCCCCTCAAACTTCACACAGCTGAAAGAATTCTGCAGGAGAGGGAAAAACATTCCCCCAGTTGATGTCAGAGACTGGTAGACAATTATAGGGAACATCTAATTGATGCCAGCCAAAGAGGGCAATACCAGCTATTAGGGCATAGGGTGTCCTAACTTTTTCGTCAGTAGGAATTGGGATCTAATTTTTTGTTAAATAAATGATAACAAAGTTACATTTTCCTTGTTTTTGGTTAAATTACATCACCTTTATCTATAGATATTGTTTGAAAGAAGACCAAATATTGTAGACGAACATTGGTGGGATCAATGTCCACTGATGTCCATATTTCTTAAAAAAAGAACTAAATATTTAATAGGGTGTTCTAATATTTCCACACGACTGTAGGTTCACTCAATAGAGCTGAGATTCTATACTCTGTTTCTGGCATCTATTCACTGTTTGTGAACATCAAGTCTATTTCAAATGCACAACCAAGAATACTCATTACAACTAGACAACAGTGCCCATTCTAAACCTATTCATAACATCTCTATGCCCATGGTTTTTACAGTTTCACTTATAGAGGTTTGGGTTATTAATAAACCTCAACACCACCAGTTCCAAGGAAACCTTCAATATCAAGTTCAAACTATGAATGTAAAGCATGTAATTAAGTCAACTGGTCAAGGTTCATAGGGACATTTTGTTCCATCGCCTTGCCTTAACTGCTGTCATTACTCTGCTGGACTACCTCCAGACGAAACCTGAGCCAAAGATGGATCTTCAAAGCTAATGAGCTAGTCTAGTGTACTGCTCTTTATAAGCTCCTGAATAATGAGATCACCTCTGACAGTCTTAAGGGTTGCTTCGCCCTTCCCTCCCACTTCATCGAGTGGCTGCAGCTGTGTACAAGGCCCTCCACTTCTGTTTACTTTAATAATCATGGAAGACAATGGCTCCTAATGTGTGTCTTTGTTTCTCTGCCAGCACCTACACAAATGTCTGAACAACACCATTAACAACACCATTTTGGTCGGAAAAACATGGAATTCATTATGGGGAACACAAAAAACCACCCCGAACATTAGATTACCATGAGAATACAGAAAGCCCTAATGGGCCTGAATTCTCAGAACAATAACACAAGGGGCTGTTTAATTTAATTATTTACTTTTATTGCCACTCAAGATTCCATTAGCGCCATCGTTTTAATGTGCTGCATCCGCTGCAAGGTGCATAGATATCTGAGGAGGTTTGTTTGTTGGCCTTTTTTGTTTCATCTTGAAAATTTGGCCCAATCTGTGCATATCCAATGGGGCTCTTCAATAAGATGAGGCCTTTAAGTCTTTGTGTTCATTCAGATGAAAGATAGGCCATTAGAAATGGGCAGCTATCTATTTGTTTTCATTAGGCACATCAGAGGGATAATTTAACTAAATGATTCTGTTATTCTTTCTACTTCTTTCAAAACAAGCTAGTTGGCAATTCTTTCTGTTTCCTGAGTTGTCTTGGTGGGACTGCATTGGCATTGATACTGATAATAGGACTCTCTAAGGACAATCTCTACTTTGTTGAACAATCATGAATATACTGTAGATTTAACTCTTTATCTTCACCTTGTTGGCTCAGAGTATCAGATGACAATGCCGGTGGATTCGAGGTTAACATCTCATTCAACAAAATGTCTATGTTTATGGCGCTATAATGTAAAGACACTTTCATAGATCCATTGATATGAATATAACAGTATTTTGTCTTTTTTTCCAATCAAACTTTGAGGGCTGGTTTTGTGAACACAGATTAAGTCTTGGACTACTGTAATTACAATAGATTTGAATCTTTTCAATAGAAAATCTCCATTGAAGATGCATGTATGTCAAATATTTGCAAGGATGATTTTGTTCGTGATTATTGACTGGGGCCACACCAAGTTCTGTTTAGGCATTATGACAGCCATTACCCACCTGCACCAACACCACTTTACAAGAAACACTTGTTGTTGGGAGTCTGATTAAGGCTGCGTTCATAAATTCACTCTGGAAATCTGGGGCCTCATTTATAGAAAATACTTTGGAGAAAATGTTGATCTTACCCATGTTGTACGTAGAAAACTACGTCAACGTAGTGATTTATAAAATGTCAACGTGAGTCAATTTGACCGTGGAAACGATCGTAGCTCTACGTCGGGTATTGACCTTGTGTACGCACATTACCTACTGGTTATGCGGAGTTATTACAGGCATGTGAGCCGCACTGCCTATACTGTAATTCAGTGAATGTGACTCGTAATAAAATTAACAATGTTGTTATCAGCCGAGAACATTTGTTTAATTCAAGATTTAAAGGGAACTGATGTTTGTGATTGTATTTCAGTCTTCCTTTATATTCCTCCGGAGCTGTCAAGGCAACGCCATCTCCCCTTCAACATGCCTAATGCGCTAAATTATACTGGATTTTTCTCCGGTGTCTCCGGTGTCTGGGAGTGAGCAGCCATATTTTCAATGTCACCTGATAAGAATAAGACCATTACCGGTATATTATTACAGTATAAGCATTTGCTGGTTAGTTGTCATCAGCACTCAAGTTGAGGGGGGATGAGTGGGGATGGCATCCCCCCTGAAATAAAAACGGTCAAAATCATCCTACTTCCAAAACTGCCTTTCCATCCCTTTCATTTTATCAATGAACATATTACTGCTATTTCAACATTTAGTTTTGAGCATATTGAGTAAAATACTGTGGGCGAGGGGGCACGCACACATGCAATGACAGAAGACACTGTGGGGATGCTAAAATTGTCCTCATAAAATCCACCATCCCCCCTGATTTTCTTTTACAACTTGAGTACTGGTTGTCATGATCAAACGTTACAAATGCAACTTACCGAGAAGCCACGCTTCTCTGCCCTCTCCCGCTCACTTGGCTTAATTCAGCCGCTATAATTGAGCCGCTATCACAGGGCGTAAATACAAAGCTCATTCTCAAGTATATTTGGTATTTATAGACTTTAGTACGTACGCAATTTTAAACAAGCGCAGGCCGTTTTATAAATAATGCTTACGTCCGTTTAGGAAAATGTGCTTACGTGCAAGTCAAAGATGACGTTCAAGTACTTTTTTATAAATGAGGCCCCAGGATTTTTCCTGGGTCAGAATGAGGCTTTGGCGGTTGATGTTGTACGCACACAGCGCGCCCACATTTTTTTGGTTGTAATTAATAATAAGATTGTAAATTGTAATTAATAATATCATTATTAATTACAATTTACAATACAAATACAACAATTGGGGGTCCCTCAAAAACAGCTCAACGGGGGGAAATGCGATAAGAATTTCCAATACAAGCCCCGCGGTGGCGCAGCGGTCTAAGCATTAGCCTCTAGTGCAAGCTGCCCACCGGGGACTGGGATCGAATCCCGGTCTCACCAGATCCGGATATGGCCGGGGCCCACAGGGAGCGGCATATTGAGCGGCCGCTCCCAAGGGGGGTATAGGACTATTTCCGGACAAGGATCCGTCGCGCAACACCGCCCCCGGGGTGCCGGAATAACAGTGTCTGCCTGGCTATCTCCTCTGAGGCTGCCGGCCACGGGGTCGTGCGGCGGATCCTACGCAATAGGCAGGGGATAATTGGATACTAGGTTGGGTGCAATTGGATACCAAATTGGGTGAAAAAGGGATAACATCTGAAAAAACTAATAAAATTTTTAAAAAAAAAAGAATTTCCAATACAAATACAACAATTCAGTCCCTCAAAAACAGCTCAACGGGGGGAAATGCGCTAAGAATTATGTCAAAATGCAGCACTATCATGCACAGACTTAAAACATGTAACGTTAGATATACGTATAACGTTAGACAGGTGTGGTATTCTGTAGTAAGCAAGTAGTTAGTAAAAGAATGAGACCGGTAGACACGCAGCTGCTCTTCAATTCGCCATTTATTCAACTCTTCTTCTTCACATCCGGAAGTGCATACATCACTTCCGTCACTGCATACATCACTTGCCTACTAGCGCCCACTGGCGGTATAAACAGGACACAACATTTCCCCCTTTCTTAAAGGAATTACAGTCAGTACAATTGAAATAAAATGAAAACTAAGGAAATGAAAATGAATGAATCAGCAGAATGAATAACAACAATAAACAGTTTATGACAGTGAAACATGAAATGAACATTCACTTTTGTCCTTGCATTGTAGGACCTTTTTTTACTAAGTTAGAACCGTGTTCTATCCTACCCTTTTAGTACGTTCTCTACGGCACAAAGTCTACCAGCCACCTAGGTGGGTTTCTGACTCTAAGGTTCCTTCTTGGACCTGGTTCATTAAACACATTCTCTGTCTCGGGCACCATGAACTCCTCTAGCTCAATCTCCTTTTCACCACTGGTGCCAGACAGAGCATCCTTGGGGAAGCGTGTAAGCTTGGCTGCATTCCATTTTCGACCATCACTGAGCAGGTAAGTATTCTGTCCTGCTTTACTAACTACTGTCAGCGGTTCTGTGAATCTTGATGATCCCTTTTTTTACATGCTCCGGTCTGCGGACACGTACGGTGTCATTCACTTGGAACATGGGCACTTTCGCTCCCCTCATTCTGTCTGTGTACTCCTTAGGCCCAATCCCAATTCACCCCTAGCCCTTCGTTTTCACCCCTATGGCTCGATTTGCGCGTTCACGTTTAGGGCGAGGGCTGTCTCAATTCATATTTCGTCGAGGGCTAGGGGTAAGGGGGAGGGCTAACTATTACTTCGTTTCGAGGGATTTCAGGACCAGACTAGCTTCGAAGGGCTAACGGTACGCTACCCCTTGATACCAGGATGCATTGCGAATCATCTACAGAAATCTTATGTCGCTCTATTCAATGCGGAAATGTCATTTTACTTTCTCTGTAATTACTTATTAATAAAGATTTGAAAAATTATGATAACCATGTTATTGTCTTAGTTTAATGTCATTACAATGCATTATAGACCTTTTATTTATAACACGCATAACCCAAAAATCGCTTTTATGTCGGTGCTGTGTCTAACGTTACAGTAACGCAACGCTGCATGACAGTCGAGCATTTCAGAGATGTACAGTCATAAATCAATTATTACCTGTGGCGTTTGACAGCGGATGATGGTACACATATGTAAAGTTATCTATCAAACGTTCGGCTGACTTGTACATGATGCGCATTTTGACCTATTTCCACCCGCAATCTAATCCGAGCAGTTGTTATTATGTAATATTATTAATGGGTTGTATCATTCATTTCAATGCATTATAGACCTTTTCTTTATAACAAGCACAACAACAACAAAACGTTATCATGCCGATGTGCTGTGTGTCTAACGTTACAAGCTGATTTGTGCATGACAGCCGCGCATTGACATATTTCCATGTCTAATGGCATATGACACGCGAAATGTAACTACAGTTAAGGATACGCGTAAAGGATGATGATATATCACCGTTCGACTCTACTGAGAAATGTTTCCACTTATTTGTCATCTCTCCTTCACGGGCAAATGTGGCCACGTCCCCAAGAGATCCTCTTTCTACGTTTTTGACCACCACTATGATGGATTGATTTTTGGATTCTAGACGACGAATTGTTCTGAGAAAGGCGCTTGGTAACGTGATTTTTGGACAACGCTTTATGACTATTGATGGACTGGTTGTTTTGGTTGGAGTCATTCATTGTCATTAAATTCATTGTCATTATTGCGATGTCCACAAAAAAGACATCGCTGACGGAAGAGACTAAAAAAGGAACGTCTAAACACTACAGTGTGTTGATAACAAACGAAAATAGATGCTTATAGCACACGCAACAGAAATAAACACAGCTGAAGAAGGCATTGCGAGATGTGAGAATTCGCCGGCAACACAACGCGTCAACCGTACCGCGTGATGACGTAGGCGCCGTGAAGGGCTGTTCCAATTCATAGGGCTTTGATTTCAAGGGGTAGGGCTTGTGACGTATTCGAAGGCCTTGCCTTCGAATCGAGTGACACTCGAAAACGAGCCATAGGGGTAGAAAAGAGAATCGGGATTGGGCCTTACTCTCCTGTTGCTTGCGTCTCACTGTCTCCTGCACTTTCTCATGTGACTTAATTTGTTGTGAGACAGGGAGGACATTTAGTTTTGTACGCATCTTTCTGTTCCTCAGCAACTCAAAGGGAGTAGCTCCTGTAGTAGCATGCGGCGTAGCGCGATAGTTCAGTAAGAACTCTGTTACTGCATGTTTCCATGGCTTGTGCATTCTCTCAGCCGTCTGAATACACTCTTTGAGAACTCGATTAAATCTCTCAATAGCCCCGTTGGCTCTTGGATAATAAACACTGGAACGCAGGTGCTTTATCTCTCTCTCTCCCAGAAAGCTTGCAAAAGCATGGGAGGTAAACTGACATCCGTTGTCAGAGACCAGGAAGGAAGGGTTACCTTCACGACTAAACACTGTAGTCAAGAAGCTAATAACCGCCTCTGTAGTTACAGTAGAGACAAACGCCACCTCTGGCCACTTACTGTAATAGTCTGTGAGTGTAATAGCATAACGGCAGTCCCATGTCGCACAGTCAAAGGGACCAACAATGTCAATGGCCACCTTCTCCCATGGTCCACCTGGCAGTTCCACTGGGGTAAGTGGTGCAGGCGCAGTTTTGGCTGTTTTGTCATTGTATTGACAGGGTACACATGAGCCTACTAATGTCTGGACACATCTGTCCATTTGCGGCCACCAATATAGCTCTCGTAGTCTCTGTTTAGTACGCACTATTCCCTGATGCGCTTCATGAGCTAAATTTACAACTTTAGACCGTAGTGTAGTAGGAACCACCACACGGTCGGGGCCTCTCATGACAAGTAGTTCATCCACAGCCAGTTCATCTCTCACTCTAAAATATGGAGCAAGTTCCTTTGTCACATTCTTACTGCATTTTGGCCAACCTTTCTGTATCTGCTGTCTCAGTTGAGTCAGTTCAGGACAGGCCTCACAGGCAGCAGTGAACTCGGTCACAGATATGGCATGTGAGGAACCTGTGAACACAGTAGCCACCATGTCTGGCTCCTCCTCCACCTCTCCTGTCGAAGGCAGAGGGAGTCTGGACAAGCAGTCAGCAGTCACATTACGTTTCCCTGGATGGTAAGTGACATCGTAAGTAAAGCATAGTAGACGTGCAGACCATCTCGCTATTCTCAGACCTGCGCGACCCGTACCCCTGGAAGTGAGTAGGGTTGTCAACGCTTGGTGGTCTGTGCGTAGGACAAAACGATGTCCCCACAGGTAGGTTCTCCACCTTTCCACCGCCCAAACGCATGCCAGCGCCTCACGCTCGACGGTAGAGTACTTTCTCTCTGCAGGAGAAAGTGTCCTGGACGCAAAAGCTATGGTTCTCTCTGTATTGTCTGGGTGAATCTGGCTCATTACAGCCCCCAATCCATAGTTAGAAGCATCGGTAGTGACATAAGTAGGTAACTCAGGATCATATAATGCTAAGGTAGGACTCTCAGTAATCAGTCTCTTAACCTCAGTAAAACTGGACTCTGCATCCGCTGTCCATTCAAACTTAGTGTCAGTAGATTCCCTGAGTGTAGCACGTAGCGGTTCCACCACAGTAGAGAAGTCAGGTATGAATTTACTATACCACGATGCAAGTCCTAGGAAGGACCGCAGGGAGGATGTGTCGTGCGGGGCAGGCGCGTTCGCCACAGCACTGACCCCGTCTTGGTCAGGATGAAGACCATCTTTGGACACAGTGTGGCCCAGGAAGCGCAGAGCTTTCTGGTTGAACTTACACTTGTGCATGTTCAGTTTAAGTCCCACTTCATTTAGAGCATGTAGCACTCTCCGTAGGCTGACATCGTGATCCTGCTGTGTGATGCCGTAGCAAATCACATCATCCAGGTAGGCCTGTACGCCTGGCAGGCCTGTCAGTACAGTCGACATCATTTTCTGAAAAGCTGAAGGAGCAGAAGCGAGGCCAAATGGCACTCGGCAGAAACGAAAGAGACCCTCATGCGTGATAAACGCAGTTAAATCACGGCTATCTGGATGCAATGGCAACTGGTGATAAGCAGAGGCTAAGTCTATAGTAGAAAAGACTGTGGCTCCACGGAGCTCAGCGAACAGTTCATCCATGTGCGGTAAGGGATGACAGTCACTGATGATTGCCTTATTAGGTTCTCTGAGGTCAACACACAGGCGAGGCTTTCCTCCCCCCTTTCTCTGGGTCACAACTATAGGGGAAACCCATGGAGATGCATCTATACGTTCTATAACGCCTTTTTCCTGTAGATCTGCGAGCTCATCGGTCACAGCCTGCCTCACTGAGAACGGAAGCCTCCTCAGTTTCTGCTGTACTGGCACAGCATCTGGTTTAACCTGTATTTTGTGCATAAAACCTTTTGCACACCCTAACTCCTGTACTAGAACCTCTGGTTCGGTCTGTGGAGTGGTACTCTGTACAGTAGGTGCTCGGAGCACAGTAGGAGAGCTAGCAGAGCTAACAGTAATAATTTTGTTACCCTCAATGCACATCTGCAATGCTACAAATAAATCTAGTCCCAGCAATGCATTTCCTGATTCAACCACTATCAATGAACCTGTAACTGAATGTCCATTATGAACAACTGTAGCATGCATGCAACCTTTAACAGGAATTTTCTCTCTGGAGTAAGTAAGCAGATTCACTGTAGGCTCAGCAAGGACACATGTATGGAAAAGTGTCTGGTAAGTACTCTCTGGAATAATAGAAACAGATGAGCCTGTATCCACTATCAGCTCAACATCATGGGAATGATAATTTGCATCAACTCGTACAGTACACATAATTTTATCATTCACGACGGCCCCCTGCATGTAAAGCACAGTAACGTCATTCACCATTACCTCACGCACCTCTTTTTGAGCCGATCTACACACCTTGGAAAAATGTCCAACTTTTCCGCATGTATTGCAAGTCACCTTAACCGCCGGGCATGTAGGCTTGTTAGCTAAGTGTCCTGTGGATCCGCATCGGAAGCAGGCGCGCTGATTCCCAGTTGTAGCTGGCTGGCTGTAGACCGTGGCAGGTGCAATCGTCGTCGGAGTTTTCTTCTTGCCCTTGTCGAACCTCCTCCTCGTCGGCTGTTTCTCGATGGCTCTCACCGAAGCTGTAGCTCCAGAGAGAACGTTGGAGTTCCGTAGTCCAGCCTCGATTTGTAAGGCCATTGAAGTAGCTTTGTCCAGAGACAAGTCCGATTCAAGCAAAAGTCTGTCTCGTATGCGTGTATTAGCAACACGCTCAATCAGTTGATCACGAATCATTTGTTCCTCCATGGCACCAAATTCACAAGCTGCAGCTAGCTCGCGTAATGAAGCAAGGAACTGATTAACCGTCTCGTCAGGACCCTGAGCTCTCTGTCGAAATTTGTGACGTTCAGCAATCACATTCACCTTAGGAACAAAGTACTTTTTCAGTCCATCCACGGCAGAAGTGTAGGTAACACCCGTATCCTTTAGAGTGTAGAACAGTCTTTGTCCTTCGGTCCCCAGTGCATGGAGAAGAATCGCGCGCTTTCTTTCCTCCGGCCATTTTTCTCCGGTAGCATCAATTACGAGCATGTAATTTTCAAACATTCTCAACCAAGTAGGAAAAGAAATAGCAGGTTCGCCTGGCACAGGCATGAACGGTGTAGGTAAGGGTACGGAAATAGCCATCCTCGTCGCCAAAAATGTGGTATTCTGTAGTAAGCAAGTAGTTAGTAAAAGAATGAGACCGGTAGACACGCAGCTGCTCTTCAATTCGCCATTTATTCAACTCTTCTTCTTCACATCCGGAAGTGCATACATCACTTCCGTCACTGCATACATCACTTGCCTACTAGCGCCCACTGGCGGTATAAACAGGACACAACAACAGGGAGCAATGTATTTCTACGGAAAGGCGCTCCCATTGGACTGACGCCGGGGCTCATACAATCTCTGCGTTTGTTATAGATACGAGTAGTCCGGTGTCTTGCTGGTATAAATAAATATATTTATTTATACAGCATATGGATGTTACGTGCCTGTTACTTGCCGCTTTCAGTTCTAGTAGATCTAGTAGTTCTAGTAGATCGCGCAACCAGGGAATCGCCGACATGTGTAAAGGGAGCAAGACGCGAATCTACCGGCATTTGGCTCATGAGTGAACGGCGAAAATGCCTGGGCGGCACAGCTTGGGATTCCATGGAAATTTTAGGGAACTATGTGTGAAAGGGGTTTAACACTAGAACAGCCATTTACAGCCTTTAGGCTACTGTGAGTAAAGAAAAATGTTATATTTTTGCACTCAATCAAATTTCAGGACCCTCCTTTCATGACTTTTCCTAGATATGTGTGTTCTACCACCCAGTATCCTTACATTTTCAAAATCACATCAGGATAAGCTAATATAAAGCTATTTTGCCGTTTTGCTGTGTAGGAAGCAGGCAAATTTACAAGCGGCCGACTAGTGGTCGTTGTGTGTAAATAGCAGCTTGAGCATTGTAAAGAGGGGCTCTCGAGGCGGCTCTTTTAGTAGGTAAAAAGGCATGGCTGTTCTAGTGTAAAATGTTGAAATAACAGTAATACCATATTCATTGATAAAATGACATAAGGGATGAAAAGGGGGGATGGCAGTTTTAGAAGGGGGATGATGAAGCGTGCTGGACTGAGGAACTATCTAGCATAGGCACCGCACATCTCCATAATAGCGATTTCTTCGTTATGCTTGTTGTAAATAAAAGTTATATGATGCATTGAAATGAAATTAAAAGATGGTTACCATAATTTTTCAAATCTTTATTAATAAGTAATTACAGAAAAAGTAAATGACATTTTCCAAGTGCGAAATCTGTTGTGGTATTTAAAAATGGCGGTTAGGGACGATTTCCATTGACCAATCAACGGTCTGCAGCATCACACGTCACACACAGCCTGGCATGAAAGTACTGAAAGTACCCCTCTCGAACTGGAACTAAAAACGGCACGGGAACGTCTGCCTGGTACGGCTCGGTTGGCAGTGGAGAAAGCAAAACAAACCGGGCTCACACGGTATGGTACGGTACGGTAGTGGAAAAGTGCCACTAGTGTGTAAGTAGCAGCTTCCTATTATAAAGGTGCTCTTATAAAAGAGCCCAAGGCGGCTCTAATAGTAGGTCAAATAGGCAAGGCTGTTCTAGTGTTAAGTGCGTGAGTGAGATGCGCATAATTGCGGATTGCGCCAGTTGAAGCATAATATTTGTTGGCCCCATTTATGTAACCTTTGTTGGCCCCATGTATTGCCCAGACATTATATAACACATGGATGTAGGTTGCTAAAACTTGCTATCATGCAAACATTTGATTAGTGCCGCCAACTCGTAGCAGACTGGTCACCTGAAACAGTAGGAGACTGGCCCCTGGAGCAGTAGGAGAATGGAGCAGTAGCAGACTGGAGCAGTAGGAGACTGGCCCCCTGGACCAGCCCTTCTCCACCGGGGTGCCGTCCCCCAAAATATTCTGCCGTTGCTGACATAATAACATTTATTAAATCCATTTATTCGTTTTCCCCCCCCAAAAAAGAAAAAAGTTACGCAACTTGAAAATGCAGTTCATTAGCGTCTCATACATCATCAACATTTTACTCACATGCCCCCCATGTCACAATGTCAACGCCGGGGTTAAGTATATGATGGAAATGACCATCAGTCCAGAATCAAATAACTCTGGATCTGAGCCATCTAATTCATCATCCCATGAGAGCTCAGAAGCGAGAGTAGTAGAGGCCAGCAGCAAGACAAAGAAAAGACGATGACAGCTAATTGTCACATGGTTTCATCTTTACTGGGGATCCATCATGCCCTCTCTCTATGTGTCTGGTATGTGGTATGAAATTGTCAAATCAAGCGATGGTTCCGAGCAAACTTAAAAGACACCTGACAACAAATCATCCGTCACTAGCCAGCAAGGGTGCAGAGTATTTTTATTAGTTTGAAAAGTCAACACAACCGACAAGAGCAAGTGATGATGAAGTGTGCAAAAGTGTCAGAGAAAGCACTGGAGGCTAGCTATCTAGTCGCCGAGATAGTAATCCACATACGATAACCGAGACGGTCACATTGTCAGCATACAAAGCAATTGTCAACAAAATGCTAGGCCCGCAAGCAGCAAAAGAAATTGGAAAGGTGCCACTGTCGGACTGTACAGTTGGCTGTAGACCAGGAGCTCTGTGTCTGCCTCTCATCCTTCCCTGCCTCTCATCCATCCCTGCCTCTCATCCATCCCTGCCTCTCATCCATCCCTGCCTCTCATCCATCCCTGCCTCTCATCCATCCCTGCCAGAACAGGGCAGTTATGTGCATCCTCCCAGGCACAGGTTTCCCATTGATAGTAAGTCATATTTACCCCCCCCCCTCTCTCAATAATTACGTATGGTGTGTGTGTGTGTGTGTGTGTGTGTGTGTGTGTGTGTGTGTGTGTGTGTGTGCATGTGTGCATGCATGCGTGTGTTGGCTGTCAGAAGAATGCAGAGTGTACATTTTTGAATACATTTACACACATATATATATATATAGATTTTAAAATATTTTTTTTATGATTGAGCCAACCAGCTGTGACGAGTCTTGAAGGTGAAAGGTCAGACCGGAACCACGTCAGCATTGCATATTTTACTCTGATTCCGACTCACGTAAAGGTTTCTTCTTACTAGCAAACAAAGCACATCTTAGTTGTCCATAGTACCCCCAAGAGAATTATTTCAGGCCCATAGTTGGTCTCACATAAAGCCTGTAGCTTCCTAAAGCACCTCTCAGGACTCTATAGAAGAACGCAAGAAGAACACCTTAAGACACAATTGCCAATGCCCCATTATTTCCACTCTATGTGGTGCCTGCATACGTAAGTATCAACCATGCATATTCAGGAGTGTCTGTCTCACAAAGCAGACCAGGCTGCATCTGGTCCTATTCTTTCTCTCAAAGCCTTTGATATGGAGCAAGGTCTTTTCTTCCTCCTCTCTGGGTATTGTTGTCATACCTGAAGATGAATGCTGCTTGCAGAATGGGCTGGCGCTGGAGCGGTGCTGGGACAGGAGCCCTCTGTGCACCTGGCTGAGGTCAGAGGTCAAACTATTCACCATGTAAATGGACTAAATTCCATGTAGGGACTTGGGATGAGAGTGATAGGGCACTGCGGCAGTGCACTATTTTACAGGGTGATTTTCAAACAGGCGCAAACAGGTAGCGTAATCTGAGGTTTGAGCCTGACTTTTCAAAAATGACGATATGCCATGGTATGCAGACCTCTCTGTGCTCCACCTGCGCCTGGTTCACAGAGGAGAGAGGTGTGTCACCCTCACAAAATTATGCAAAGACTATTTCGGCACCTTACACCTAAGTATACATATAACCCTGTAAAAGTTGCCCCAGGGAAGGATGTAGTGCACTGTACTTGGGAGAAAATGGCATTTCAATTGCTTTATCGCCAGAGAAAGACGTTACCCAGGAATACTGTCCTCAAGGACCCCTGCACGTACAGTATGCACATCCCTGACTAACAAAATAACAAGGGGCCTCATTCATAGAACGTGCTTCGATCACATTTTGATCTTACCCGTGTCGTACGTAGAAAACCACGTCAACGTAGTGATTTATACAATTTCAACGTGAGTCGATTTGAACGTGGAAACGATCGTAGCTCTACGTCGAGTATTCAACTTGCTTACGTACATTACCTACTGGTTATGCAGAGTTATTACAGGCATGTGAGCCGCACTGGAAAAACGTTGCCTACTGTAATTCATGCGAAGTTTAAGTGGCTCGTCATAAAATTAACGATGTTGTTACCAGCCGAGAAAATGAGTTAAATTCAATATTTAAAGGGAACTGATGTTTATGATTGTATTTCAGTCTTTCTTTATATCCCTCCGGAGCTGTCTATCTCTCTTCAACATGCCTATATATAAGCACTATAATAATTTAATATAATATAGGATATGATATATTATATAACACTATAGTGCGCTCCACAACGGACCTTGCCCGGCCACGCGCTAAATGATACTGGATTTCGAGTTGAGTCGGGATGAGGGGGAATGGCACCCCCCCCTGAAATTAAAACAGTCCAAATCATCCCCCTTCTAAAACTGCCATCCCCCCTTTCCATCCCTTATGTCATTTTATCAATGAACGTGGTATTACTGCCCTCTCCCGCTTCCAGACGCACGCCTACCCTATAAAGCCCCTTTTCCATTACAGGCCAGCCCGGGTCGACCCGGGCTGGCCTGCTTCTTTGGCGCTTTTCCATTTGTCGGCCCGGGTCGCCTCGGCTCGGATCGGGTCGCTTCTTTAGCGACCCTTCTTAACCAGGAACCAAATTTAGACCCGGAACCTTTTTGCCAGGCTGCGTGTGACGTGTGACGCTGCACACCGTTGATTGGTCAATGGAAATCGTCATCCCATGTTCATAGATTTCTTCGCTAACCGCCATCTTTAAATACCACATTCGCTCTTGGAAAATGTCACTACAGTTTCTGTAATAGCTTATTAATAAAGATTCGAAAAATCATGCTGACCATCGTATTATCTTAGTTTAATGTCATTTCAATGCATCATAGAACTTTTATTTACAACAAGCATAACACAAAAATCGCTATTATGCACCGTCTTTGCCCGTGAATAACACCGGCTGTGAATGTGGTAGAAACACAATACTCCTTTGCTAACTTCACCATCGGTATACGGTCATTTTGAGCCCTTAACCACCGCGCTGACACCCCGAGAAGTTATGCTTTTAACCGTAAACTCAATGAACCGGGAGTTCACCTGCTGCTGCCTGCAGCACCGCACCTGCTGGTTGAAACTCCCGTTGACAGCGGGGGGAGAGAATCGTTTTAACAGGGAATTCGCTCCGCGCTGTGTCGATGGTGATAGGAGTGTCGTATCGACACCATTCAAATGGTTTTGGATTCCCTGTCCTCTCCCCTATCCGGAAACGTTTGAATTGTTATCCTAACCCACGGTAGATCACAGTTATTAACCTGCAAAGGGCACCGTGTTTGTCCGTGAATAACACGGCACACAATGATACTACAGTTCATAAAGCAGGCAAGTGAAGGCAGTGGTTTTAAGGGTTCAAAAAACCTGACTTTATTATGTGTACATAGCTTCCTCTCTCTCTTTCTCTTTCTCTCCAAAAAAACACGGTTAATATACCACATGCCGAGGGAAAGGCATACGATAGCTTCAAGTTCCTCCATGTCGCTGTTGTTGTGGCTGTGTTGTGTCTCGTGAAAATATACTTCAAGTTCCTCCATGGCGCGCTGTTATGACGCGTAACTCCGCCTACTATCTCCTACTCCTCCTACTAGTTACTGGTCTGTTGTGTATAGTGGAAAAACAGAACTGTTCAAAAGCGGGCCGAAGCGTGCCGAAGCGACCCGACCCGAAGCGATCCGGGCCGCTGATGGAAAAGCGCCATAATATAGTATTAACGCCCTGTGATAGCGGCTCAAATAGCGGCTGAATGAAGCCAAGTGCTATAATATAATATAATACAGACAGTACATAATATTGTCTGTATTATATTATATTACAGCACTTGGCTTCATTCAGCCGCTATAATTGAGCCGCTATCACAGGGCGTTAATACAAGCCTCATTCACCTGCGTTCAATTCCAAGTATGTTTGGTATTTATAGAAGGAAGCATGTACGCAACTTTAAACCATCTCAGCCCGTTTTTATAAATAATGCTTACGACGGTTTAGAAAAATGTGCTTACGTCAAAGTCAAAGATGACGTTCAAGTACTTTTTTATGAATGAGGCCCCAGGTATCATAAATAATGCAACCTGGGGCCTCATTCATAAAGAAATACTTGAACGTCATCTTTGACTTTCACGTAAGCACATTTTTCTAAACGGACGTGAGCATTAAAGCGCAGGGGTGCGCCTGTTATGTGCGCCTGTCGGGCTGGCATGGGTGGCACAATTTTGAGAATTTAACACTTAATTCCCTGCATTCTGGTCAATTTGTATACACCATTTTGTGCTTTTTATTACCATTTCTGTCTCCACTACCCATTGTATACTTTAATTAGGCTACTAACATTACAATCCCTGTTTAAAAGTCCCAGTGCTACCAATCACAACACAACAGAGTGGCACCATACAAATGTAATATTAAACTCCCATATTTATTCTTTAAACAAACAAATCTGGGGGAGTGGTCGGAGTTAACGAGATATTGTTCCAATCCATTACCTGGCCATTACCTGCCTGTGAAAAGTATGAACCGTGAGAAATTGAGAGCATATAAATCACTAGATGCCTACAACTACGCAATCTGTGGTCATGTACAGTACATCAAATACCATGACATAGATTCAGACTTTTATGTCTTGAAATCAGAAGTCCTCCCAAGCCAAAGACAAGATAGGTTGTCTTACAATCCGTGCGTTTAATTGCAAACTTCCACATACAAAACCGCCAGTTCACCGAAGCTCTCCTTTCCTCAACGCAACACCCGCCCCCCCCCCCCCCGTGACCTCCACCAATCACAGGAATGCATTGGCACACAACACAGCGCACAGTAACAGTGCTAACATTGAATTTCTGAGCATTAATTGCAACATTAATGAACATATTATTACACGGTTGCTACAATACTTTACCTGATATAAAATGGGCGGCACATGCAAAAGCATTTTTTTTTATCTTGTCCTCAGTCCAGTTGACGCCGCCGGTTGCTCTGAAATGGTCTGATCCTGATGGAATTCGGTGGAACTTGAGTCCGATAGTCGTGGAATATCGATTCTGACAACCGAACACGCAACAAGCAGACATTTCTTTATGCTAGTAGCCGTTGTAAGCTATTTTAAGCGTACCTAACTCTGGATCAAGAATGTTGTTTTTGTCCACGCTTCCGTTGCCTAAACGTGCGCGACTGTAAAAGGGGCGGGGGCATCATTCACCGGAGTTCTTCTCTGGTGAAGATCAAGTGAGAAAGATTGCTTCTATATAGTGTAACGATCCTGTATGAGGCCCGCAGCTCCACCAAGGGAGTTAACTCTTGGTCTAATGGTTAGCGCGGCCGTCGGTTATGCGGGAGGTCGGGGTTCGACTCCCGCATGGGGCGAGTTACACTAGAAAGATTCCCGTTCGCTACACTGGTGTCAGAAAGTTGGGATGGAAGGAAGGCCATCGGAGAGGCGTGTCCACGTGAGGGACTTGACATAGTGAAGCGTGAGGGCACGCTCTCCCGAACAGTGAGGATAGTGTAACGATCCTGTATGAGGCCCGTTAACAGCTCCACCAAGGGAGTTAACTCTCTTGGTCTAATGGTTAGCGCGGCCGTCGGTTATGCGGGAGGTCGGGGTTCGACTCCCGCATGGGGCGAGTTACACTAGAAAGATTCCCGTTCGCTACAATATAAAATATTCTTATAAACATTTTTCAAAATCTTTGATGATCCCCAGGAGCACCATCAAATCCATCATAATCAAATGGAAAGAACATGGCACCACAACAAACCTGCCAAGAGAGGGCCGCCCACCAAAACTCACGGACCTGGCAAAGAGGGCATTAATCAGAGAGGCAGCACAGAGACCAAAGGTAACCCTGGAGGAGCTGCAGAGTTCCACAGCAGAGACTGGAGTATCTGTCCATAGGACCACAATTAGCCGTACACTCCATAGAGCTGGGCTTTATCGAAGAGTGGCCAGAAGAAAGCCATTACTTTCAGCTAAAAATAAGAAGGCACGTTTTGAGTTTGCAAAAAGGCATGTCGGAGACTCCCAAAATGTATGGAGGAAGGTGCTCCTGGTCAGATGAGACTAAAGTTGAACTTTTTGGCCATCAAGGAAAACGCGATGTCTGGCGCACACCCAACACATCCCATCACCCCAAGAACACCATCAGCAACAGGGACTGGGAAACTGGTCCGAGTCGAGGGAAAGATGGATGGTGCTTAATACAGGGATATTCTTG
Organism: Nansenia antarctica; assembly: GCF_963989245.1. Taxonomy (NCBI): domain Eukaryota; kingdom Metazoa; phylum Chordata; class Actinopteri; order Argentiniformes; family Microstomatidae; genus Nansenia; species Nansenia antarctica. The sequence goes on from NC_137674.1 coordinate 66,431,220, forward strand.
AGCAAAACCTGTACCAGTCTGTAAGTGATTTGAGACTAGGATGGAGGTTCACCTTCCAGCAGGACAACGACCGCAAGCATACTGCTAAAGCAAAAAATATATATAACCAGGGGTGCACATAACTTTTTGGGGCCAGTGCTCAGAGGAGCACCTAGGGATGCTGCTTGGTGCTCCCCGAGCTCGCGAGTCACGACCCGTCCCACAGGATGGATAAAAAAGGGATACATGGATAACTTATATTAGCAAAACGACATTTATTCATAAATAAAGATGAACGAACAAATGATTGTGTGCAAAACAAAAGAAACAAACACAAAATCAAATGACTGCTCTTTAAGCATGAAAGTCTGTCAGACTCCTTTAAACACAATGAAATCAACTGACATCTCTTTAAGCACTAACTGAATGTCTGTTCTTTAAACACAATGAAATCAACTGACATCTCTTTAAGCACTGCTCTGTTCTGTAAACACTGAAATCAACTTTTCAACAAAAAGTTACAGCCTAAGTATTTATTTATGCTACAAGCTTAATCATCATCATCACTGCTCTCTTGACTGCTGTAAGTTATCACTGTCCTCAATTTCAACCATGGTAGAGGATGTTGTAGGCCATCACTTTAAATAGCTAATTATTTTGATTGTGCAACAAAGTCTTTTTTTTTTTTCTAATAGAATTCCCAACCATATTCCCTGGGTCAGGGGTCTAGGTGTGATAATGAAGCTGTAAAATAAACGTCTGAACGTTTGAAAGCTTCAGAGAAAAGAAACGTGAAGTCCCTTGGTGTTGTTTTTCCTTTTAGCGACGAGTCGTTCGGGACTGAATTGTCACGTGTCGGCGTGATAACCGTGCGATACGCGATACGCGGAATGAAAGTACGAGTTACGATACTTTCCGAATGTTTTCGTGAGGGGAGTCGCCGTGGTCGTTGTGATGGCGTTACGGCGCTTGCTGTGATGCAGCAGTCAGCAGTCAGCAGGTGGATTTTGAGGAAGTAAATTCCTCTCCCAGCGCTCCCAGCTGTTGGTGCGCAAGAGCGCGTTCATGCCGCTGATCTTCCGCGCAGCATGCATTTTGGCGACGCATGCGCACTGGCGCACCAGTTATGTGCACCCCTGTATATAACCCAACCCTGACTTGTACTTCTTCTCAACAACTTTGTCCCGGACTTGTTTGGAGAGTTCCTTGGTCTTCATGGCAGTGTTTGGTTGGTGGTGCCTCTTGCTTAGGTGTTGCAGCCTCTGGGGCCTTTCAGAAAAGGTGTGTATATACTGACAGATCATGTGACACTTAGATTGCATACAAGTGGACTTCATGTCACTAATTATGTGACTTCTGAAGGTAATTGGTTGCACCAGAAGTTTTTAGTCGCTTCATAACAAAGGGGGTGAATACTGTGGTGACCACCACGTAGACCCGGTAAACACACCACCCAGACAGGAGACAACACAGCGCTAAAGTTTCAAAACCGCCCACTGGACGTATTTATTTAGGAAAAAACAAGAGTTACGGAGAAAGCAAAAAGGTCCAACTAAAACTCGCCTCCGGGCGGCTAACGGTGGAACTTAAGGTGCCTCTAGGGGTGGGCAAAAGGGTGGACTTAATTCCTCTCGGGGGGACACTCCGGTGTCCCGTCTCCGAGCTCCGGGGGTTATTTGGGCAGAGGGGCTGGTCGCTCCGCTATCGGCAGGCGGGCTCGCGCTCTCCCTACTCCCGGCTCTCTCTTTACTGTGGGGAAGAAGACATACAATTAGTTCCACCAGGCATTGACATATTCCGCCGTACCACGGCCCTCACCCATACGCGTGTCGTCGCGTAGCCTCTCGCTCCCTTTCTGACGCCTCCGCCTCCGCTTTTCATTCCTCCACCCGTTCGCGTCGCAGGTGCTCCGCATTCCCGTAACGAGCCCTCGACCTGATGGAGTGATGTGCACCAGCCGGGTGTGTTGGGCGTAGACTCTGTTAATGACGCTGCCCCTTAATCTATGCGGCCGCTGTCCAGGGTGCTGAAGGCCAGGTATACCTGGGGCTGCGTGCGGGTCACCACAATACATATGCACCTGCCAATTTTCAGTTCTTTCTTTATTTTTTTATTCTTTTTTATATATATATTTCTCATTTCATTTAAAAACTAACACTATTTTGTGCAGATTCATCAAAAAAAAAAAAAAAAAAAAAATTTATTATTACAGGTTGTAATGTAATAAAATAGGTAAAAAGCCAAGGGGGGTGAATACTTTTGCAAGGCACTGTACCTTTTTAACACTGCCGACTAGCAGCTGTTTTGCGTGTGCTTTGATTCAGAGCCAGTTTCTCGCTATTTGGTTTGAGGGGTACCAACATTAAAATAAGCATATCTTCTTCAACTATTTTCAGATTCATCCATTGCCAGACTCCAGCTGTTGCTGTAACTCTGGTCCACGCATTTAACACCTCCCGCACCAACCTGCGAACCTTCGGGGACAGAGCCCCCACCCTCTGGAACTCTCTCCCTGCGGCAATCCCCGCAACATCCCCGCAACATCTCCACCCTGGACGCCTTTAAAACAGCCCTCAAATCCCACCTGTTTGCTAAGGCCTTCGGCCCATAGTTCTGTTGTTGTTTTGTCTTCCTGTCTGTTTATCTGACTGTTTTCATTCTTTTCTGTTTCTCTGTAAAGCGACCTTGGGTCCCCTGAAAGGCGCTATATAAATTAAAGTTATTATTATTATTATTAATAATAATAATAATATTAATAATAAGAATAATATTATTATTATTATTATGACACATCATTTGATGTGACAGACCCTGTCACAAAATCTGTCACAACATTTAATGTTGACATTGACAAAAAAACAACATTGGTCTTACAGCTAAGGCGTTGATGGTTCATCTTTGTGAACAGAGATGTACATGCAATATTGACAATATTCCAGTACTGACACAGTACCTGGTAGTTTAATTGATTTGACTGAAACGCTGGCCGTTCTAGCGATGCTGTCAGCCCCTGCAGACTGTAGATGGTTATTGAGAGATTCTGGAACAGATAGTTTAGTGTCAGTCACTACACATGTAGATCTCTTTCAATTTGAAACATAAACTACACTTGATTGCCCTCTAGTGGAGACAATGATATACTGTAGTTTTATGATAGCACTCTAGACCAGTGGTCAGACCCACATTAGACCCCTATACTTTCTTTTATTTATTTTTTTGTTTCTTTTTATTTTACTACTCGATCTTTTCAGTTTGTAAAGCGTCTTTGAGTGTCTAGAAAAGCGCTATATAAGTCTAATGTATTATTATTATTATTATTATTATTATTATTGTAAACAGTACGCTGCCTTCTGCACATGCGGGTCTGTTCAGGGCCGTGGAATGTTCACACGGGAGTCAATGTAGGCCTAGATCAAATATAGGTCACATTTTAAAAGTAATGTGAACTGCCAAACAAAAAAATCGCATCTGTGTAAAATATCTGAATTGAGCATCAAGACCTGCCGTGTGAACGTAGCCCTAGTGGTTTCACTAGAATTACAAATGTATGAGCCGATGTATTACACCAGTCCTCTCATACTGAACAAAATACCAGACTTAATGAGTAATGACATCATCAGAGATATTTAATGTCTTCCAGACACTCAATTTGATGGCGCTGCCAATTATGTCTGGCAAGCACAGGCTCTTATTAGAAAGAAACAGCCTTTGTATGTGCACTGTGGAGCACATTATGTAAACTTACCCAAAAAGGTATGCACAGCTTCCAGAATGATGCAAGATGCACACTTAACTGGGTTCATCAGTTAGGAACATTGTGTGGACTTTCAGGTAAATATAAAGAGATGTTTCATCAGATCGCTACATGGTATCAAGTGCTCTCAAACCTTGTTGCCAAACTAGATGGACTGTTAGACACAATCCGATCCAGTTTCTCCTCATGCAGTATGACTCTGTGCTCACTTCCTTGGAGGAAATGACAGAAAGCAGTTCTCCTGCTGCAGCCTTGTCGGCCTGCAACAACAGTTCATGAAAGGCAACACTGTACTGGGTCTTGTGGAGGCAGAAGCTGTGATGAGAGAGCTAGAATGTCTCAATACTTCCCTCCAAAGAAAAACACAAACCGTCTCTGGCATGCAGGCTGCTGTTTGTTGTGTCCAATCCACTCTGAAAGGCAAAATAAATTATGACGCTTTCCAAAGCCTTTTTGAGAATGAATCTACCATTGTGAATTAGACTTAGAGACCATCATAGTGCCACAAGTTAGACAATCCACTTAAGTGGAGAAGCAAGTGCTTACAATCCCAAAACTCCAATGGAACACTACAGAGTAGAGTTTTATAAGGTGCTTGACAATATTGACACACAGCTTTCAGCAGGATGGTCTACTGACCCTGGAGAAACACCCTGCTCACTGGGAAAATGATCTATTTAATGATCTGCTAATTGCTAGCTAACCGTTCAGCTAACACAATGAAATCACAACTGAAAATAAGACTTTCATTCAATTATTTGATGATATGATTATTTGGGGGGGGGGGGTTGTATTGGCCGGTTTTGATTATTGGGGGGTTATAGTGAGGGCAGACTGCACTTAAAAGCAACAATCTCAAAACGTCACCACCCAGATGTAAAGTTTTCATGTTGTAAGGTTGTTTTACAAGCAGATGTATTAAACATGAACATAAAGAAACTCTTATTTTATGTTAATCTGGCTTGAAGTACTTGCAAACATCCACTAGATGGGAATGTTGACTAAACTGTTGGGATAAGAAATAGTCATGGTACTTCATCAAGAAAACACTGTTGAGCACATTGGGTAACTCTTCACATAAAGCAAACTGGTATAATGCATTATAACTTCATATAGACTAGCAGATTTCTTGAATTTTAAATACAATCATGTGACAAAAGTTGTAATGGTACCAACATGCAAAAGAATCAAGAGCACAATTTCTAAAGTAGTTAGAAAATAGAATTTAATCTATATGGGATAACAAAGTCATACGTACAATACAAAATTGACAATTTTTAGATATTGTTCAGCTGAATAGATTTGTTTAGTTTTTTTCACAGCTGCTAAACAGCGCAATATTGATAATGAAAAAAGACTGGACAGACTGAGATGTAAAAGGCATCATCACATCAAGTGATTACAGAGCATTTCATACATATACACATAATGTAATTCATATATAAAGCAGTATAAAAGTAGTACAATGAAAGACAGACATAAAATAACAAGGCCATAACAACGAGTGTAAACATTTCATGTATATGTGCTTTTCATGACGCCCGCGTCACCACAGATCGGGTCAACCGGATACTGCCATCGTCGAGGCAGAGTATAAAATACAGCATTACAAAATACAAAAAAACTCTAGGTTCCAAACTGGTATACATACTGTATATGGACAAATCCTAAAATACTACACCTGTATATTTCAACTGGTATATTTTGGCAAGCCGTAGAACGCTATACCTGTACGCCTCGTTGAAAATGTTGAAGAAACAATGCAACAACGACACACAACCCACTTGCTTGTCTGAGTGCCACTTATAGAGCACCGTATTGATAAATGATGTTTCCCCAACATTGGTTCCAGTTCCTATCTACTCCCAACTGTCCCTTTTATGTAATGGTGATTGCAGTAACTGGGAGGCACTCACTGGATATCAACAACAACAACAACACTTAATGCAGAGGTTCCTCCATCTTCCCCACAGAGCCTGCTCATGTCAACGCTTTTATGAGGCACCCTACAACCCCAAGTCTTTGGGCAAAAGAGTCTCCAAAAGTCTCCAGCTCAGAGCTCAAAGTGCTTAGAGAAACACCCTGTTTCTTTTTCACTTGGCGCCCAGCTGCTCAAGTAGGGGGTTGGCCTCACTCTCAGGGGTCTTGACGCTGTCTGTCCTTACGATGCAGGTGGGCCGGTGGAGGTTGAGCATCACCATAAGCTGCTGCCTCTCCAGACGGAGCTCCTCTATCTGGGCCTTCAAATCAGAGTTCACCACCTCCAGACGCTCCGACTCCTACAGACAGGGGAGGTTATAATATGGGTAGGTTATGATTAACTTATTTAGGGCCTGGATGTTCTGAGACAGATGCATTGATGTACATTGGGTTAGTATTTAGGTTCAGCTCATAATTGTCAGATTATCCTATTCAATTGAATCTAAAGCCAGTCAAGAAAAGCCATCCTAGGTAGGTGTAAAGACTGACCCTTTGAAGGAAGTCAGTTCTCTCCTTCTTCTTGTTTCGACATCGTGCTGCTGCCACTTTGTTTTTGTCTCGCCTTCGTTTCCTCCTGTCGTCATCCTCATCCATCTGCAAGGAGACAAAGTGTGATTTACAAATGTGTCAGTCTTATTTCAGCCTATATCCTGAACAATCTCCAGTACTAACCAGAGGATGGATTCTCAGTTAAATCTTTAATACACTTGAGCAAGTTTTCCATAGCCATTTACTTTAATACTGAATTTCAGATAACTAACCTTAACTGCTTGCTTGCTGTCTTGGAAGCAAAAGTGAATAGTTGAGTGAGAACCCAGATTTAATGAGTTAATGTTGTGTAACATAAACTACCTCTAATTTTGTCCACTTGAGGGCGCTAAATGTGAAGACTAATTTCTAAGCTAAGATGAGCAAGTTTTCAACAACTAGCCCCATCATTGAAACCAGAAACCATCAAATAAAAAATATAACAACATTAACACTTTCTAATACCTCTATACCACTAGCCTATAGTGTAAGTACTCTTTGGGCTCACAATGCAGCAATTGGGATGAAAACCAAACTAACTACCATAACCATCCTAAACAAACAAAAGTACAAGACTGCACTTTTTGCACAAGACACTGCATTTGCACACTAAATTTCCTTTTACATAATGTATTTGTGTTCATGTGTCTGTGTATCATTTTAAGTACGAAAGAAAACCTTCCGTCTAAATGTACATTTTGATGGACATAAAAGTTTCTGAATCTGAACCTGAATCATGGGTCCATCATAGCTGAGCTGTGACTGGCCGGCCTCCCTAAACCCATGTTCTGTGACTGGCCGGCCTCCCTAAACCCATGTTCTGTGACTGGCCGGCCTCCCATAACCCTAAATGTTCTGCGCATTAAAACACTCAACTTGTCAAAGCCACAGTGCTTATTGATCAACATTCAAGTCTAGGTTGATTACTACAACTACAATTCCCAGGTTACCCCACCACGCCCCTCATAACTTTTGACATCCACCACTGCTACCCGTCCTCACCTCTCCCTTGATGGCCAGCGGTCTCTTCCCCAGCCTGCCCAGGAAGTGCAGAGGGGAGAGCATGGCGCCGAGGTTGCGGAAGTCAGACAGTTTGAGCTGGTCGGTCAGCGTGGTGGCAGAGATGCCCGCCAGCGGACCCAGGCTGGGCAGGGAGCCTGCCGTCAGCGAGGGGTCAGGGATCTGTCCCGGCATCATGTCAGACCCGGCCACCACTATGGAGAGAGAGAGAGAGAGGGGGGGGGGGGTTAGGATTTAAGTCAGACTCATATCACAATTGATTCATATGTCATTATTTTTTTTAGCAGAAACACAATACCATAATTATAAGTTAACCCATTACTGTCAATTGAGTTCAATGACTGTCCTGTATCCATGACAACCTTTAAAAACATATTATTATATTGTTATCTTCAGAGATGGCAACCTAGTCCTACTGTACGTTATCCACAAAGGACGAAACTATGGAAACCAGCCAATGTATCCCACAAGTGAAGTGTGAATTCTATATGAAGCCACATTTAATGCCTATAAATGGACTTATCCAGGACATGACATTAAAAGTCTATAAGAACTGCATGTTCAAATGTTAGACTGTGGCTAGGATTCATGCATACCACCATCACCACCACTATCACCACCACCACTCTTTCAACAATTGTGGGCAATTTGGAGAGTTTGACCACAGCACTTCTTAATGTAATCAAGGAAGAATGAGGGACAGAGAGAGCTTGTGCAGGCCCAGAGGAAGTGGCCGAAGAATTAAGAAGTCTCTAATTACTGGAAGACTTGGAAAACTCCCGATGACTAAACACAAAACAAATGTTACATATGGGAACAGTGCAATATGAGCTCCTACTCTGACCATCCCTGCATACTTGAAGGAACATATTTAATTGGGTTTAAGAAGGAAGAAAAAGTCAGGACAACAGCTTGATCTTGTGATATAGTGTGTTATTACAGCAAAGGCCTTTCAAATAGTCAGGCTGAATACAAATGAGTATTCAACACATCAACATTTTCTTAATTTAACATATTTCCATTGCAGCTGAGGGAGAATTGAGAGTCTCCTTTGCAGTATGTTTTGGATTGTTGTCCTGCTTGAAGATCCACCCGCGTCTCATCCTCATCATCCCGGTGGATGGCAACAGATTCTTCAAATATTTCCCAGTACATGGATCCATTCATCTTCTCTTTGATAATTTGGATTCTACCACTACCATGTAAATAAAAACAGCCCCTACCATGATGCTTCCACCTCTGAACTTTACTGTAGGTATGGCATTTTTAGGATTATATGCAGAGCCATTTCTCCTCCAAACTGTGTCATTCCACTTTATTGCACATAGCTTTTTTTATGTATTGGACTGTTGCAATTTCTTTAGCTGTGTAGTTTTATTGAGTTAATACCAATGTCTGCTCTGAAGTTCATGTGAATAGTTGCAATGGAAATATAAATATAAAATTGGTGATGTGTTGAATACTTATTTCCCCCAATGTAGTATGACATAATATATGTCAGAGCTTCATAGCAGTGTTTTCACCTTGGGTAATATTATACTCAACTATATTAACATTAAACAATATATTAAAAATCTGATATTTAAAAAAAGGAAGTTATGGGAGAGTTTTTGGTAAACATTCCATCTAAAATACTTTGATTTACAAGGGGAAGTAATACTTCACTAGTACCCATTTGCTCCAGATCTGTACTGAAGCCAACTCTATGACTATCGTGCATGGCATGACAACAACAGAGAAGTTGGCTCAAGCACAAACACATCTGGGGCCAGGCCAGGGTTTCAATTCAATGACAATTCCAATTTGCCCGTGTCAATATTCAGCAATATTTAGCACAGAAACACAGGTTATGTAATCACTGTACAAAGCTCTCCTCAGATCAAGCCAACAAAGACATTCATTGTGAGGTGATACAGGACAGCTGACTCTGCCGGTGGGAGACGAGGCTGAAGGGCCGACACCCTGACAACATTGTAAAACTCAGTTTC
>NC_137674.1:66445468-66537968 GCF_963989245.1 Nansenia antarctica
GACTTAGAGACTGAAAAAAACACTGGGATACCCACAGCATTAAAGGAGTTGAGTGGGTGCTCCTACAGTATTAGTGACACAAGCCGGTGTTAGCTGTTGCGTAGCTAGCTGCAATGCGTCTACTGTAGGGAGGCTGCAGCTTGGCCAGCCCCAGCTCTCCAGAGACATACTGAAAGGCATTTCTACTTAAAATAAACCTAGCGCGCCCACGTTCAGCCTCGGCCCCGTTGGCCTGCGCTGCCTGTCGGCTCGCCAGCCCTTCCCCATTAATCCACAGCAGCATACCATTTATGCGGAAACCATCCCACGGATGTGCCCGGGCAGGCACTGGGGCATTTACCCCCCCCCCTCCCCTCCCCCTACACACACACACACACACACACACACACACACACACACACACACACACACACACACTTCTGTAGCCATGTCCACTGTGATATGTTCCCCATACCAATGGCCTATGGGCCACTGGGACGGTTAACTAGGACTACCCCTGACCTAGATAGAGATACTGTAATAAAGCATAGTAAATATTGACTTATAAAACAATAGTTACCCATAGGCATGAGGGTAATGGTAACATCGCTACTGCTAACTACGTTAATAGAACGAAAGAGAGCTTTGATCATTGTTGCATTGATAAAGTGGTGCTTTCAGGACCATACTGTCAGAGCGTGAACATCTCTTAAGACATTTGATAAACAAACTTTTCCTTAATTTCTCCCATTGGACCTTTGGTTTTCTGGGAACCATAGCAAGTCACAAACACCTTCAGTACTATGAATGTAAATGTGCTGAGTGCGTAAACTTAATTAGCCAAAAGGTGATTGAGCCAGTCCAGACACAACCCCAGTGAGTCTGGACCACATACAGACTCAGCCAAATAAGCTTCGGGTTCACTAATATCAAATGTTCAATGATATGATAACTATGCTAACTAGGCTAATGAAGTTTCCTTGGATAAACTACATGAGTTAGAAAGGTTTCCAGTGGTATTACATAAATGAGGCCATTTTACTGATGTTGCTCCTTTGTAAAACACAAATGTGCTTGTTGTCAAAGAAAACACAGCTTGAAAATTAACTGAAAACCTTTAGAGGCCATTTTGAGAAAGATGATAAGCATGAAACACCTACTCACAAATTTGGCTGCAATCCTCTTCTACCAATGGTGCATTAATGTGTGGACACTGTAATAACAGCACATGAAGAGTTAATACACATGAAGAGTTAATACACACACACACACACACACACACACACACACACACACACACACACACACACACAGTGAAGCTTTGCTGTACAGCTCTCCATTGAATTGAGTAGTAACATAATATGAGGCTACTCGTCATCATTATCATGAACATATACGCACAGTCAATCAAAATGTCAGTGTACTGGTTGGTTGGCAATTAAGTTGCCCATAGAACACGTTGACAGTATCTAAGCACCCTCGTTTGTCCCTTGAACTTCGGGTGCGTTCGTAACTTTGCTCTGAGAGCGCCGTAACGCACACTGGGTTCAAGTAATTTGATTGGACAAGAGGCATTCCATGAGTGCTGATCAGATTTCCAGAGCGAATTTACGAACGCAGCCTTCAAGTTCAATAGCAATGCTATCGTGCGACCGTGCGTTTTGCAAACTTTGTAACAACATCTAAAAAAAACATTATCTGTCCCTTTCAAGTGCGGAGGTTTTGCCAAGCTGTACATATGGTCGATGGCTGTTGCGTGTTTTACGCGTTACATAACACGGCAGTTGAGTTGATATTAACACTTCAAACGCCTCGATACATTATTGTAACAAAGTTTAATTCTAACTAAGGCTCCGCTAACAAATACATGTATTGCCTTCTTCACATAACATCATACAATCTATTGAAAAACGTAGAATTTGTAGAATTAAATCCTCTTGCAAACTGAACGCTGCCTAAAACTGTAAAGCAAAAGAAAAGCGCACAAAACACAACACACCAAACCTCTGATGAGTTTTAAAAAGTATTTTACAAATGTTTACAGTAGACTAAATCAGTTCACGTTTGTCTAGTCACAACTAGACAGACAGAAGGGGGGGAAACAATGCGCTTACCTGTTCTGGGTCCAAATTCCGAGAGGATCATGTGAATCTGAAAGTTGTGAATCGGATGTAGGTTTTGGGACTAAACGCCACAGTTGCATCAGCCCGTTTAAATACTGATCTGTATCTGGGAGGGCTCGGGAATGCGGAACTTGTTGTCCCAGACGTAAGCATGGATGAAAATACAGCGAAGAGGAGGGCTGAATGAAAAAAAAGGCTTGTTCGCTCCACCCCTAGCAACCAAAAAAAACACACACAACATTACTGCGAGGAAACTTTCGGCTGTGTTTGGAGAGACCCGGTGCGCCCACGCACCGTGCGCGTAAAGTTGTGGCTATAAACACACACACACACACACACACACACACACACACACACACACACACACACACACACACACACACACATGCTGATGTTGTCTAAAGAAAAAGAAAGTCATGTTTGGAAACATTGTGTATTACAGGTATACTTAACCTGTAGTTCTTTTTTATCTGAAGTTTTTTTTACCTTCCAGGAACTGTGTGTGTGTGTGTGTGTGTGTGTGTGTGTGTGTGTGTGTGTGTGTGTGTGTGTGTGTGTGTGTGTGTGTGTGTGTGTGTGTGTGTGTGAGAGAGAGAGAGAGAGAGAGAGAGAGAGAGAGAGAGAGAGAGAGAGAGAGAGAGAGAGAGAGAGAGAGAGAGAGAGAGAGAGCAATTCCATATATTTAGCATTGGAATCTGATGCTGGCTCCATTCACACCAACATGTAGCATTTGGTCTTATTTGGTGTTCTGGTATTCTATTTGTGCCCTCTAATGACTTAATGGGATATTTTCTCTGTTGCAAGTAGGACCTTTATAACTGTTTGTGTAACAGATGTTTTGACCTCTTACCTTTTCCCTTATTGACATAGATAGCCAGCATAGACTAAATCCACACTTGTTCAAAGGTGTTTTGGCTGTTTTATTGCAGTGGACTCCCCTTTGTGTTCTAGTAACTGGGGGGCTTGTTATATACATTACATGGTTGACCCGATCCCTACTGTGCTGGCTCAGATTTGAACTTTCACACTGTCCTTTCCAGTACTTCTGCCATTATGGGTGTATGGCTAATAATAATAATACTAATAATAATAATAGATTTTAATAATAAAAGCACCTTTCTCAGTATCAGGGACACTGTACAAAAAAAGAAAAGAAAAATATTAAAAGATTGTAGTCAAGATCAAAAATGGTGGAAGAGCTCAGGCAACGATAGTGTAGGAATAGAAGTAGGAATTGAGTCTGAACAGATGGGTCTTGTGTCTGGTCTTGAATGTATTGAAAGCATCAGAGCATCGGATGGCTGGTGGAAGGGTGTTCCACAGCTTGGGTGCAGCAGCAGAAAAGGCTCAGTCTAGTGCGGGGTATGACAAGGAGGATCGGAGACCACGTGCAGGGGTGGATGTTTGGAGTAGGTCAGTTAGGTAGGCAGGAGCCAGGCCATGGAGAGCCTTAAAGGTCAGGAGGAGGACCTTGAAGGAGATTCTATTTAGTGGGGATTTTATAGGGAGCCAGTGAAGTTGTTGCAGGCTGGGGATGATGTGCTACCAGGGTTTAGTGCAGGTGAGGATCCTGGCAGCTGATTTTTGGACATATTGTAGCCGATTCAAGGCCTTGCTGGAAATATCAAGAACTCTGTTTTCATAATCCAGATGGGAGGTGACAAAAGCATATATTAATGTTTCAGCAGAGGTATCAGTGAAGGGTGGAGACTGGAGATGGTTTTGAGATGTGAAAAAATGCAGAGTTGGTGACTGACTGTAAATTAGGCTTTAATGACAAAAAAATGGTTTATTGTGAGCGCTGGGAAATTCGAGAACAGACACCTGGGATGTATTATGGCTGGCCTAGGGACAGTTTTGTCTCCCTCTAGTGGCAGCCCACCTATAGACTACCTTTTTAAGTCAGCTGCTTGTTTTTATCCCTGCATCATGTTTTAGTCTACCCTGGCATCAATTCTTGTCTGGACAGTTTACACATTTTGTCAAAAAATTTACCGAACCCTCGTACAAAGTAGTCATACACAGAAGTATCATCTAACAATCACAACAATGTAATGAATCCTCAATTAGAAGAGGTCCTTGTAAGCCATCATGATAGAATATGATTATTGGCTCAAACATTGAAATGTGATGTAGAATGTATGATGTAGGTCTAATTTTTGAGATTAGAACTTGCCTCAGACCATTATATGTTGAAATGGAGGGTGTATTTAGGAATACTTATTAGAATGTGTTCTTAACCGGAAAAAAAAAATGTTTGTGATTGAACCTATTTTGTCCCCTGTGACCAATTATGCCTGCGGGTTTAATTATGAATTGTGATACCTGCTTGTCAGTTCTGCTTATACTTACTCAGATGTAAATGTTACATGATGAATAGGAAATCAACAGTGTAACTCAAAGTTCAACCAATAAAATGATTGTTGCCATTTAATTGAGGCAATTGGCACTTGCTCCCCTTGAAGAGCAGTTTATGTGTGAGACGTGACTCAAATAGAGGTTGCAAAACTGTATCTGGGTCTTGATGAATGTTGAAATGAATATGGGGGTTAAAGTGATAGTCCTCCATGATGCCCTCTCAACTGTCCACCTGGAACAAGCAGCTGTGTTAACTGCACCGCACCAAAATATCCCCCCCCCCTCCTCTGTTCCTTTTTTTAGATTCTAATTTGGTTTTCGCTATGATTTATGTCCAGTTTCTGAGGCGGGTGGCGGGGGGGGCGGGGGTCTATGCGTCACAGTCTCTCCAAACATAGATGACAAGTCGAGGGGAGGCATTTCACGACTGGGGGGGAAAGAAGTGGAACTGAGCGCCGGCAGGCAAGTTTCACCAAAGGGGTCCCAGGCGTGTTTGAGTGAGAGGCTGCACTCTGTCTGGACAAAGACTTTCGAAAAAATGCTCTCCTGCTTGACGAGGAAGGCAGCCAGAGATGTCAATCAGTACAGGAACACACACACGGTCTGTTCCCAGTTGGCACACCAGCAGTTTCAGAGGGAGTAGCACCAGCCAAAAGCAACACTCTTTCATAATGACATTTTAGTGAAAATATACCATGCTGAGTTCAAACATGCAAATGAAAATCATATGGACCGGTGTTCATTTTTTGTGTTCTATTGTTTATGTTGCTGATCAGAGAGTCTCAAGTCTTGCAGTGCAGAAAAATTACTTTTAAATAGTGTAAGATTTTTTTTTTGCTGAGAGATCAGATTTTTCCCAGAGACAAAAAAGACAATGACAAATGGCTGTTTAAAGATTGCATTTCTTTTGCCCACTTGAGAGGTGCATAGGTTTGACATCTTTCCACACCAAGCAAGGCTTTGATTGCATTCCTCAGTAGGAAAGATTTGCATTTAAACATGAGGTTGAGTGCACTTGCCATCATCTGCCGAAAGAGATGGATGATGAGCTGAAACAGTCTAGCGAGGCCTAAACCAAACTCATAAGACTTTCATTCAGTGTGGGAGTAGGTAAAAACAGTATAGGCTAGGTGAAATTGCATGTTCCTTGATGCATTATTGTTTAGTACCTTTTAATTCACATTAATTTGTCAAATATTAATTAACTGCATAAATGCTTTTGAAACAGGTTTTTAGACAAAAATCTTATCTTAAAAAACCCTTCCTTTCTCTAGCATTGTGACTGCCGATGGCACTTGTTCTTATCGAAGGTTCTATATGACTGATGTATAGTGGATTCACTTACTTAGACAACTGTACTTTTGACAATTGTATGTTGCTTTGTATCAAAGAGTCTTCTAAATGAAATGCAAATGTATATGCTCAGCGCACAACCACTATGATCAAAATACTTTGATTGCATCAGTTCAATTAAATTCTGTTAACTTAATTGTCCCCACGGGGCAGCTGTAGCATGGCTGGTTTTTGCAATGCATACTTACAACAAAAGCAACTAACATGATGTATAACCAACATATACATATTCAAGTCAGCACTCTCAAGCTTTGGGAAATACCCAAACACACACCTCCAGACACTACCCTGACTCACCATCTATCTATCATCATCACAGACACAATAGTACCTCTTTTTAACACCAAAGACCATCATGAATTCTCCTTCCTTCCCCTTTCTTCATTCAAAATAATCTCAGACAGATGTTCAATGTCAATGTCCATCTGCCAACGTAAGAATGAATCCTTTCAGACAAATTTATTTAAGGCATAGCAACAGTTCAATGTTTGGCCTTAGATGGGCATGACAAAAATGTATGTGTATGATGTAAGATTAGGGACAGTCTGGGATTGGTACATACATTTATGGACTGGATGTATATGTATTTTTTACTGTACATATAGCCATTAATTATTGAAGAATGTAATGTAGATATGGTTTGATCAGAACATGCATTATGATTGGCTGAGAGGCATTCAAAGCTGTGCTTAATTCCCTGATAAAGTAACAGCTATGACATGTTTTACCTAATCCTGCAGTAATTTCAAAACATCTTAAAAACTTTAGAGATCATTCTGATCTCATGGATGGTCAGTCCTCCAAGGCTCCGTCTATGAATTTGAGAGTGGTTACATTTCTCCAGCTCCATCCCTCAACTGTTTACCCCAAAAAGTAAGAGACCACTTAGTTGCTGTTTGAATCCCAGATTCAACACTCCTTTAAATGTAACTACCTGAAACAGGGGAGTCAAGTTAAATAAAGCAAGTGTCGCTGCCCTCCCCTGCCAAACTCTAGCTTGTTTTACACTGCCTCTCTAACAAAGGTGTTTAGATAAAATGTGTTCCCATCTATGTGTGTCTTCTAAGCAGGACGGACGTTGCTTTAACAGTATGGTGACTACTGAGGAGATCTCATCTGATGTGAAATTGTTGTACGGAACCATATTAGCTTGTGATCATTAGATTCCATGTACAAACTAATTCCACCACCAGCAGACCAAGGTTTCTTTCCCCCCAGTGTTCTTGGAGCTGTTGCATCACAGCAGTGTCAGGTGACCAGTCTTCCAAACTCATATGACATTGATTTATCCATATAAATATAGCACATCCTTAAGAATATCACAGAGAGTAGGAAACTGGTCATGAAAATGTGGGTGAGATCATTCCTATGGAAAAAATAGGACACACTATTTATTGTAAGTTGAGAGCATGTGACCAACCAATGAAACTATGAAAACCTGGCTTCAAGGTAGTAATGTTTGCAACATGTAAATAGGCACCAAATGGTGAATAACATCATCTTGAAAATGATGGGATATGGTAAAAACTGGTTTAGGGTTAGCACGTTGATGTTTTGAAAGCACTGTATAAATAAAGAAATTAGTATTACTATGACCCTTGTTGATTTAATTTGCTGTCAGTTGAAAGAATTGTTAGGTCCGGGCCAGTCACTTGCCATTGTGCTTACTGTTTACCATTCACCACCAAGGGTTAGGGTTAGGGTTAGGGGCAGCAATGGACATGGGCAGAAAACAGGCATCTTGCTAATTTTTCAGAATTGTTGATATTCAGTAGGCATGTTTGAATGTTTAATCTCATATTTGTGTTGGCCCATATACTATGTCTATCTATGATTTTCTAGATGGAGGGCAGATGAAAGCAATGACAGACTCCAGTTTATCATGCTTTATCATGGTTTCGGCACTTAACTGCAGCACAGTCACACTCAAACCACTATGAAGCACAGCCTCTCATCTTATATTATTATTATTATCTTTATCTATTATCTATTCTTATTTTGTTAATCTTTGTTCTATGCCCCTTGGATTGTATGGTTTATTATGTAGTTTATATTATTGCTATTGTGTGTTTTATTGATTACTATTGTACTATTATAATTTTTATGCTGTGTGGATATGTTAAAGCACTATGAGCTGCAATGTTTGCAGGAAAGTGCTATACAAATAAAGGTTATTATTATTATCATTATTATAATTATTATAATTATTATTATTACCGATTTACCCACCAACCCCCGACCACCCAAGGTGTTGGTTCTGGCGCCGTGCCTGTTCACCACCATAACGTTGTCCTTAATATGATACATTTTTTACCATGATCATTTATCCAAGTTCAATCATGTCATGACACGCCAAATATAAAAACATCAGGTGTTGTGAAAAAAAAAGCAAGCATGCCTCCACAGGTTCTACGCAGAGCAGTTTGATGTTGACATTTACACCCGAAACATGTTTCTTTTTAAGAAGCCTGACTGTAGAGAGTAATGTCTCAATCTGTGAACTTTTCCACTAAACCTCATTTCACTCTCTTTAAGTCAGGCTGTGGGTTTGGTGGTTGCCACAGAAACAGATGACGGAATGAGATATTTGTACAGAAACTTGTAGATGAAGTTCTTATAGGTTCTTATAGGTTGAATATGTGGGTAGAACATTATTTGGTCGGTGGACAAGGAGTGGGTAGAATAGAATTCTGCTGTCAAGTTTTCTGAGACGATTATATTCAGCAGGTTAAGGCCTGAAAATAAGCAACACATGACAGATAGGAAGAGGGAAGGAATTGCTGTCTTTGCCTCTTATTCTGGCTTGTGGTAGAGTAGGGCACTGCTTCTCACAGCTCCCTCTACTGATCATGTCTGGGGCCAACAGAAGATAATGCAATCTAGGTGGAAATTATTGAAGCAATCAATGTCAAATCCACATTACAGTTACCTTGACTTAAGTAGCTTGTTGTATATGAATAAACACACATCTGAAGAACTGTGGACAACCAAGAATAGAAAAGCAAAGCTCTTCACTGTGACATTGTAGTCTCCCAATGGAAGTTCAGCTAATTACATTGGCATGTATCCACCTTATCTGTCATCCGAATGCTGGTGTTTTTTTTATTTTATTTGTACTATTTAGTTATTATTATTATAGCCTACTGTTTTTTTTTCTCCAATAGAGGCATGACCCAGGGTATACCCCAACACACACACTCACACACACACACACACACACACACACACACACACACACACACACACACACACACACACACACACATTTCAGCAGATGACTCAAGCATCTAAGCATGCAATGTTTACGGTAACCTGAATGGGCAAAACATCAGAGACCACAAAAAACTATAATATTGCATAATTGCTCAGTAGGATTTTGTGCAGAGATTGACAATCATCTGGCACAAAAAAACATTTAGAAAATGCTCATGTATGATGTCTATGTCATTGCAGATGTGTCCAAATCGATGTCTCTATGTCGTGTGTGTGTGTGTGTGTGTGTGTGTGTGTGTGTGTGTGTGTGTGTGTGTGTGTGTGTGCGTGCGTGCGTGCGTGCGTGCGTGCGTGCGTGCGTGCGTGCGTGCGTGTGTGTGTGTGTGTGTGTGTGTGTGTGTGTGTGTGTGTGTGTGTGTGCAGACCTGCCCTGGAGCAGAAGAGCGTGCATGTTGTGTTTATTAATTTAACCGTAACCAGCTAAAACCTTGAGGTTAAAACTTTTGAGGGTGAGTTGGCAAGGAATTAAACACGGTTATGTGACCGGACTCTATTGTGTTGAAATTCCTGGAGTGAAGGTCTTTTTGTTTCCCGTAGACTAACAGCCCTCAGTCGCTCGCGCCTAGACTCTGCTTTGTCTTTTTCCAGGAAAATCTTCCAACGTCTCCATGGAGACAAAACAACTGAGCTTTCCAAATATGGACATGGAAATGAAACGCAATCGCGTGTAGCGCAAACACGTACTGACGTAATGTCTTGTACGTTCCGTGCTCCACAATCACATTTCTTGAACCGTGAGAATATTGGAATGACGAACGATAAATAAATGATTAACTTGATCTTATTGCCCCCCACTCCAATAAATGAACACATAGTTCAATCTCCATGAATGAATTCATGACTTGAATTAATATAGCACAGGACGTTAACGATTTATAGAATGAGAATCTGACTGTTGTAGCTTATATAGACAGCCCTAACAGACAAAACAGGTATTTAAACATTCGATAATTCTCGTAAGCAAATGATATTTGTCCGTGATGTAATTTTTTATTTGTTGTGTTGTGTTTTTGCATTTGACCAACAAGTCATAACTTTGAAGGTAAAAAAATAAACTATGTCATAAAATACATCTTGAAAAAATACATGACATGACGTTTTCATGGAAAACTTGAAAAAATGTCACCTCACGGTTATATAGTAAAATGATATACATGTAGGCTACACATTAGCTTATTAAAACCATAATTCCACCTATTACAATCCATTAACAGCACTCACAGAAACCACAGTCTAGTTTCACATAACATTTAGTGAAGAATTACAAAAATGAACAACCTCTTTAAACCACATTGTACATATTTGCATGCTTTGATACAAGGACACACTTGATATCTCTTTCAAGATATAGAACAGAACTCTCTGCCAGCTCCCTTACAGTACTCGTTTGGAAGCAATTCAGTCACAGTAAACATTTCATTTTTACCTAATGTTTGGTTGCAAGGTTAACACTACATCAAAACAAACACAATAAAACATTATTGATTATTGATTACCAACAATAGCTTGTTGGTAATAAACCTCATGTGTCCCACAATCAACTGCATAACCGCTTCACAAGGCCAAAAGTGTTGGCGAATTAAGACTGTCTTTTAGTAAATCAGATCTACCTAGTCCTGCTTTGAGGTTCTCACCACCCTCATCCATACAGTCGATCTCTGGACAGCTGAAAGAAAACACAGAGTGATAACTGCTACAGTTGGGGCTGGAAGACACAATCGGGGTGCTAAGGGGTTCAAGTTCATTTGCCATTGACTTATACAGAGTCTCCCAATCTGAGAGGCAGAAGGGGCCACCAAGGTCAATGTCAGGGACGGACGCGGCAGTTTCAGGGGCCACATCCAACTCTAAGCTAGGGACCAGGTCGTCTAGGTCATCCCCTTTCAAGTCCTCCATTGGCTCCTCCTCAGCACTAGAGCACAACAGGATGTTGGAGTTTCCCAAAATGGCTGTAGCGGAGATGCTCGGTGTGATATCCATATCCTGGAGTGAGGGACCCTCCACCGCAGCATTGCCCTCTGGGAGCTTCCCATTCTCCAAGATGGAGAGGAACTGGGGAGAAGCTGGTGGGCCCTGTAGCATGCTGTCAATGTCAGCGTCCTCTTCTAGTTTACAGGTTGGTTTGTGGGAGGCTAGGATTTGCTCCAGGTGCTCTTTTTCTTTCAAGAGGTCTGCAATCTCCATCTGCAGGGCTGCCTTGTCTTCCTCAAGCTGGTCAGTTTCCTATGGCCACAAATAGGAAGGTTAAGTGTTGTATGAAATACCAGTGATGGGGTAAGAGGTCTTCATATACGGAGATGTTCCTATTCATATCCTGTTATGCTTTCATCCCTTAGTCATGAATGGTAAAGTCATTTTAATGTAAATTAAGATCTAAGTCAGTTTGGATAACAGCACCTTCATGAGAACAAAGTCTTATTAGATGAGAAGCGGTACTTACATCTTGCAGGGTGTCGGTTAACTCCCTCCGTCTATTGCGACACTTGGCTGCAGCAATTTTATTCCTTTCCCTCCTGATCTTCCTCCTCTCGTCTTCTTCAGAGGACGGCTAAATCAATCATAGAAGAAAAAAATAACGTATTGCACATCCTGGAGAATCTCATCGTCAAAAGACTTAGTAAAGTGTGGAAAATTATCCCTTTACTGCAGTGTGTCTGCAATGGTTGCAGACTCTCTGTGACTAGCTTATACAAGGAATATAGGCGCCTATTCCTTGGCCTATAAAGTGCGCTCGTCGGCGCCACACCGATGTGCCTCGAAAGTGCGTAAAATGCTGCACTGTTGGCACAGTCTATATAGACAGTCAAGTCACGTGCACGCACGCACGCACGCACGCGCGCGCTCACATTATTCATTTAATAAATATGTTACAAAAATACCTGTTTTTTCTGTCCTTTCCTGTTGGTGGATTGTCCCTTGCTCCCGCCCGCTTTGGAAGACGACTGGACTGCGCCTTGCGCTTTGCTGGGTTTTGCGCGGCCGGGGGAGGGGGAGACAGATGTGATGACTGTCGGCTGGACCATCCACTGCAATTCCGGGGAGGTTGAGATTGCAGTCACAGTCGGAACAAAGAGAGAGCTTGGCGCATCTGTCTTTGCACAGAGATCCTGCACAAAAAAGAAAAGAAAGTCGCATGCAATTTACTAAAAATCTAATCCATTCAATCTAAATGAATGACATTGATGGTTGACCTTTACCAAAGAACGTGAAATGTATCAATCATGTCATTCAGAATGTGAAGGGTGGCAGATAACATGTCGCTATGTCAAAACAGATAGGCTATATTCTGTAATCTATAATCTCCAAATCGATAAGGGTTTAAGAATTGTTTCTGACGTCGACACTGACGCAGACTTTACAAAACGTTTGTCAATCAATAAGCTTATAGTCATCACAATCACAACAGTCGTCATTATCATCATCATCATCATCATCATCATCATCATCATAAATCATTGTCATTATCACCATAATGTCCAGTAAAGATCTATCTATCACCAGCATGAAGATATATGTTGTCCAGTGGCATGAACTCATCAAGTATTTTTTTCATATGTGCATAGATTCTCTTCACATTCTCTTCACCCAATGCTCTAACAATGCACAGTTTTGGTCAAATTTACAAAGACGGGGGTCAGAATTTGCTTTCAATGGGGACATGCACACATGCAGGAGGAAATTCACTGTCTGTGAATTAATATGGCCATGCAAAGGTCAAAATATGTGCAAACAGTGTTTATATTACTGCTCCAATTAATGCCACAAATTAAATGAACGTTGACACAGAGTAGTATTGTATTTTCTAGAGCAATTTCTCAAAGAGTATCAACACTATCCATTCATACCTGTGTGCTATCCACTGATGATGCGCTGGAATGCGAGCTTGGCGATTGCTGGCTGCACGCGGGGGTGTCCCCGGCAGACGATGCCGTACTACAGCTGGACGATGAGTCGTAATCAGGGCTCAAGTCTGGATACATATTTTCAAAAAGGAAAATGCAATAATAAATGTTTAAAAAAAACAATCTTCCTCTTGTTTAATCAAACTATGCACTGTGCTAACACTACAGGCTTTGTACATCACATTTACCAGGTTGACATAAATGAAAACTGTTGAGGTAGTGGAGAGCTCCTCCTTTTATAGTGAGCTAGAATTTTATGAATGAAATCTGTGTGGCGAGACTGTACCATTCACAAGGAGGATAGGAGGCTTAAGGAAGAAGTAAATAAGATAATTTGATCAATTGAACGGCAATATCCCCCAATACATTGTAACTGACAGGTAAAAGCTGTCGCAGAAATCCAAATGAATGGCTTTATCAAAATATGACCAAATATTCGATGTTTAAAAATGGAACACCCCTTGAAGACATTATATGTAGGCTAACCACCGCCATATGAATGAATCATGACGTCACGTCATATGTAGCTTTTGCATTACGCACATGCCTACATCCCTTTGTTCAAATATAGTTTCATAATATATGCAGACCATGTTTAGATATCAATGTATTCACTATTTAAAATGCCAATATCCGATCACTTTAACCAGGTCTTCAAGTATTGTAATAGCCTACTGAAATTATCCAAGCCTGCAAGTTTTGCTCCATGTCATGTCATGTCATGTCGAGATACATAATTGGGCCTTTCTTTAAAAGCACGCTTAAGAGACCCACGTGAGATGATATACTTGTCTAATATACCAGTCTGGATGTGGTGATAATGATTGCAGAGGCCTACAACCTAAAAGATCGCTCCAGCAACAGCTTTTGTCTCTGTAGTAAGACAGCCAATCACAAAGAAGGCCATTACGACCATATATGGCATATCCGGTTCACACGGGCGCACGTTGCAGCACAGAAGCGTAGAGAATGTAGTGGAACTTAAATACGCCTTGTATGAATATCTATCATTCATTCAAGTGGATAGGGTCATTTGCGTCACTGTTTTTAACAATAGTTGCAATTGAGTGGGTGTTTAAAGCACTTTAAGCTGCAACGTTTGCAGGAAAAGTGCTATAGAAATAAAGGTTATTATATTATTATTATTTAGAATACACTTTATTTTGTCAGGTCTCATATCCTATGTTTTTATATGTTACTGTTGTTTTATCTCTACCGAGTACTAGTTTTCATTTGATTCAAGTTTTTTTTGTTGTTGTTGTAAGTTGCAAAGGCGTCTGCTAAATGCCGTAAATGTGAATTGTATTTGTGCAATTTTGGGACATTATATTTCTCTTGCATCAATGATCTTCCATGGTCTGCTCTTATTAGAGGGGGCTATATTTAGCACAGATGACCTCACGAGTGCTTTCAAGCGAGGGGACGTGAAAGAGAGGCCTCCCCAAAGAGT
The DNA here is from genome assembly GCF_963989245.1 of Nansenia antarctica. NCBI lineage: Eukaryota > Metazoa > Chordata > Actinopteri > Argentiniformes > Microstomatidae > Nansenia > Nansenia antarctica. The sequence continues at coordinate 66,459,907 of NC_137674.1, forward strand.
TTCTGTGGCCTGCCTGAAAGAGGGTCCGCGGACTTCCCAGCAGTGACGCCCCTCGGTTATTTACCGGACATCATTGGGTGGTTGTTCAGTCTGTCGCCGGTGAGGGGAGCAAATGTTAATTATTTGAGACACAATTATGGACCCCCTCACTTCAGCTCAAAGAAAAGGTTTTCATAGTAACTTAAGCGTGAATGTGGGAAATGCGCTGAATGACTATATTTAGATCAGACGACATCAGTGTTCAAAGCAAAGTGTTTAGGTCTATAGACAATGGCCTGACTGACAGCCCTAAAGTGTGTGCCGAAGACCTCTGTGGGAAATGGAAAACATTTTTTGGCCAGTGTTGAATGGAAGCAGACACTTACATAATTCATAGTTTTCTCTCATTGATAGGCTAAAAATATATTTGCAAGGCTTTGATCCTATTCTTAACAGAAATGGGTCATTTCATTTCCCACTTTGTCAGGGGACTTCAAGGCATTAAATAACTTGTTCCAGGGTTAAGAACATGTAATGCACTGACCAATTCAACAATAGTAGTCTATTACATTTAAACATCAAATAAATTATATTATGGAGGTATGTTGATTTTTTTTTTTTTTTAAATGGTGAGTATTGTGTAAAAAACCTCTTCATAACACAACTTTTATAGGTGGCAGTAGTAATTCACACTTGAAGTTACTAAAAGTTGCAGTAGTACCTCAAGATAAACATTACATTCATGCACTTTAGTCAAATGTTCTGCATACAGCCCTTGCCAACCAGTCTGGCTGCTTAAATAAACAAAAGTACTAGCCACGCCCCCCATTCCATTTGCTCTGAAAGAAAAGATGCAAAGCCACGCGCGTCACTGACACGAAGGGGTGGGGCGTTGCCAGGACGACGCAGAATGTTAAACAAAACAAAGCCCGGGAAACAGAGAGCACAAAGTTAATGCTCCTCTCTAGGAAGGCTGAGAGGGCAGATTTCCCCTAGAGAATCAGGGAAACCCCTTTGAACGTGACATTCGTAGATGTTACAGTGTATTAAAAGCAGAAATACATGATCTATTTTGTCCTATACGTTTCAGAGCGTATTGGGCCTCAAAGTCAAATTGGGTTTTAGTGGATATTAGGTTAGGCTATAGCGTATTAGCCTAATACTAGGTATACTCTGCACATACACTGGAGGAGAAATTAATCAAATTATTGAAGCCTTCACAGATTTTACAGTTTATTTCAGTCTTGAATTGAGAATTGCATATTCCTCAGAGCTTCACATTTTGAATGTTGTCCACGTTTAGATGTAAAAAAAAAACTGGTAAAAACATGGTTTGTTTTGTAGATGATATTGAATGTAAAGTAAGAGTGGATGTATGCATGTTTAGTCAAACAGCTAGATAATTAGGTAAAGCCTACAGGACTAGATACAAGTCTATAATAAACAAATCAATCAAGTTAATCAGATGCAGGCTGTCACTGATGTTATTGGTGCTTGTATACCACCTTTGTCTGACATTGGGATGTGAAAAGGGATTCCCACACTAAACTGCATGAAGCATTCCTTGGGGAATACCTTGGTGAAGGTAAACTGAGGAGACACTAACCAATGGAAAAATACACACGACAGACTTGCCTGCCCTACATTCAGACACACCCATCCCTGGATTGCACAAGTACAAACTTTGCTTGAGGGCAAAGTACATGCACATGCCTAGGGAATGGAGAATGTTGTTGGGACTTGAGCTGTGTTGCTCTTTTTCAACAAAAAAAAGTACACAACAATATAATTCTAGAATGATCTATGTATCCAAATATAATACATGTATAATGACAGTCCATTACCCCTAATAGGCAAATGACTAATTTTACCTAGTCTTTAGCTCTGGTATTCAGTTTGGAGCTCCTAAATTGAGGATATTATATGTGTGCAAATTCTAAAATAGAATTGTTCATAGTAATTCAAACTTTAGTTTATCAAATATTGTCGTGCACAACTGGGATATAGGGACTCACCACTTGCCACACACATATTCACCTAAACCTATATGAATATGTAAGAGTTATTGTTGTGCAATGGTTGTGCACCATATTTGAAGACCCATTTCTGTCTGTGAAACTTCATCAGAAATACCTTCCAAGTGGTTAGGCTATCATGGAACAAGGTTACTACATCTCACTGTCACACGATACCAACAGCAGACATTATAGGCTAACATTCTAGGCTATAGATTTCAAACTTAAGTTGATGTTTGTCCATGAATAACATTGCTTTTGTCGTGTACTGCTATAAGCTATTGATAACCATTGTACCATACACGAGTTTTCACAACAGCCTCTGTCTTTACATAACGTCATGTTACGTCCGCGGATAGTTCTATTTCCCATCAGAGTCCGCCCCTTTCACAGGATGCACCATATATGGTAAATTACGTAGCAGGGATTCCTTTTCTAGAATGTTCCATTTCTTGGGAGTGGGTAGCTTAATTTAACATTTTTACAGAAAACACACAAAATATCCACATTTAATCACATGTATAATATAACGTGTGCTTAAATATACGTAATAAGTGTTATGATAAGTATTCTATAAACCTATAGATTATTATATATTATGCTTTTCACACGTCCGGGTAAAGCATATCCCCCTTGCCTACGTCACGAGTATGTCCTCGTCAGCTCGAGAGCAAGCCCTAGCAAGCCTATAAAAGCCCTGCGAGCTGTCAGAGTTGGCAGTCAAACTTTGAGCAACTACCGAGAAAGCATAGATACAACACTACCACACGGAAGCAAATCGGGAAGCTTCTGTCAAACTTACTAAAGGACATCTTTGACAGCTGAAGTCCACGCCTAACTTTTTACACTAAAGTTTATTTGGATTTGCGAGTTTCTTCGTGACCTCCTGAAACGATGATGTACTCCACTTTCAGCACAGATTGTGACTCTTCCTCCCGCTGCAGCACCGCGTCTCCAGCCGGTGATAATCTCGCCTATTATCCGTCTCCAGCGGGATCGTATTCCAGCATGGGATCTCCCCAATCTCAGGTATGTTGATCAGTCAAATATAACCTTTTAATGTCATACACTTCATTTACAAGGCATGCAATAACAGTGTTGCGGTTAGGGTCGTAAGGTCGTTTTGTGTACGGTGTTGGAAGTCGTTTTATTGCTTACAGTTATAGGCTACATTTGCTACTGTGGACACACTATTCTATTAGGCTGCACACATAGTTGCCCTGCAACAGTATTCTGTAGTCGGTGATTCGACAAGGAAACTCCAGAGAAAAGTTCTGCGTCATAGCTTACATCACGGCGATATTTATAACCCATCTCGCTTTTTATAGAACTCCGACTTCATCCATATGTATGATGCAGTGACCCCCCCCCCCCCAACCCAACCCAACTCCTAGCCTGATCTATATTGTGTACTGATCATTTCCCCTTTCATTCCTTACAGGACTTCACTGACCTGACTGTTTCCAGTGGCTCTTTCATTCCCACTGTCACGGCTATTTCAACGAGCCCAGACTTGCAGTGGATGGTCCAGCCTCTCATCTCCTCAGTGGCCCCCTCCTATAGGGCACATCCTTACAGTGCTAGCCCTCCTGCATACAGTAGAGCAGCAATGAAGTCCACAGGAGCCAAGGGCCCCAACAACTCTGGCAGGAGAGGCAGAATGGAACAGGTAAACAGCTTTCCACGCATTACAATGCTTATGAATATGGAAAGCAGTGCAGTCTGGATTTTAATTATGGCATTTGCATTAAATCAAAGAGTTGGAACTTAATTGTTTGTCTTTTTTTTCTCTCTCTATAGCTTTCACCTGAGGAGGAGGATAAGAAGAAAGTCCGCAGAGAGAGGAACAAGCAAGCTGCTGCAAAATGCCGTAACAGGAGGCGAGAGCTTACAGACACACTACAAGCTGTAAGTATTTCCCAAAATGTGGCTATATTTATCATTCCCTGATATATTTTTTGCCAGCTCTAAGAGCAATGTTGATCAACAGCCAAATTAATTTTGCCTTTCCCTTTTTCCCTTTGGCAGGAAACTGATGAACTGGAGGATGAGAAGTCGAGTATTCAGAATGACATCGCTAACTTGCTTAAAGAGAAGGAGAGGCTTGAGTTTATCCTGGCTGCCCACAGGCCCATCTGCAAGATCCCCTCCGACCTGGACGCTGACTTCCCTGTTGCCTCACTCTCCCCTATCCATGGAGTCTCCTTCCAGCTGTCCCCTCACAACATCGCCTCAGCAGCACCCACCTCCAACCAGTCTACCGCCATCTCCACCTCTGCCTCCGCCTCACTCTTCTCCACCAGTCCTGTCCTGTCCACCTCCTCCGTCACCACCACTGTGGCGGTCAAGATGGGCGACCTGGACACCTCCCTGCTGGAGGATTCTCTGGACCTGCTGGCCAAGACTGAGATGGAAACCGGAAGGTCGGTGCCAGAGGTGGACCTGTCCAACTCCCTGTACGCCCAGGACTGGGAGCCCCTCTACACCCCGGCTAACAATGACTTTGAGCCCCTGTGCACACCTGTGGTCACCTGCACACCGGCCGGCACCACCTACACGTCTTCCTTCGTGTTCACCTACCCAGAGGCGGAGACCTTCCCCACTTGTGGCGTCGCTCACAGGAGAGGGAGCAGCAGCAACGACCAGTCCTCAGATTCCCTCAGCTCCCCTACTCTCTTAGCCCTGTAAGGACACTTCTTCCACCACAACAGACTTCCTCTATAGCACATCTAGCATTTACTTGATGTACGTGGTCGATGTGCAGATTGCAGGGCTATGGAATGGACTTGTACTTCTACCAGGATGCAAAATTCTTATGGTTTTGTTCCCTTGTTTTGCCTCAAGTTATACTTGCCTCTTTTAACTATGTAGCAAGTTAAAGCATGATTAACTAACTAATATCACAAAATAATTGGGTTTACAAATACTTATACTAATTTAATGGTGCTAGATAAAAAAAAAAAGAAGTTGTAGTGTTTGTGTGTTCAGTTCAGAGCAATAGTTAACTTTGACCGATTTTGTTTTCTGGTTGATGGAATGTGAGTATTGTACATTGTTTGTGATATTTAAAAATGATGTGCTTGTCTAACCATAGTCTGAGTGGTCTATATCTTAGTATGAAAGTTTTCTGTGAAAACATGTGTTTTTAATTTATGAAAGTTCCATTTATTTTTGTACTTTAAAGAGTTAGGCCTAAATGAATTTAAAGCAAACTGTTGAACATTTGCGAATCTTATAACAAAATAAATATATTAAATATTTCAATGAATTACTTGTGTTTCTTTTGTTATTGTGGTGTTAAAATGAAATGGAGGGGAAACTGAACTCTTGTTATCAAGTGTCCAAATAGAGTCTGTCTGGTTGTTAACTGATCATTAGGTAGGAGAGGCAGCCCATAGCTGCCCAGTGTGCTTTCTGCCCATTCCTGTTATTTCATCCCTCAGGAGGACACAGACGTTAACCCCCCCCCCCCCCCCCCGCAATCCATCTAACCTAGTCTACCCACCATGCTCAACTGACCATGACCTCACTGTCCCGGGAGAACTTTGGAACTGCCAGTCGATGGTCCAGACAGCAGAGGCTATCTCAGCTAACACCTGCTTCATGTCCCTCCACTTCCTTACTCTCACAGAGACATGGATTACACTGGGAAACACAGCTATTCCAGTAGCCCTCTTTGATGCCTACTCCTTTTCTCATTCCTCTAAACTCTCTGGTCGAGGGTGAAGCACAGGACTCCTCATTTCACGTAAGTGGTTACATAATGTCCTTCCCCTGTCACACCTGTCCATATCCACCATTGAATTCCATGCTGTTTCTGTCACCTCCCCTGTTAATTTTCACATTGTTGTCTTCTATCATCCCCCAGGTCACCATGGTGACTTCTTAGAAGATGGATATCCTTCTCAGCTTCTTCACTGAGGATGCACACCACTCTCACTACTGGGTGACTTTGGGTGAGCGGTAGCAAAGCCAATGGAAGGGGGGGGGGGGGGGGGGGGGTAGTAGTGAGCCTTTAAGACAGCCACAGTCAAGCCTCTTCTCAAGAAACCAACTCTTGACCAGTCTTCTGTCCATAACCACAGAACGGTACCTCGTCTTATCTAAAACCCTTGAATGTGCTGTCCATCACCTTTAGAACAACTTCCTTGACTCTCACCAATCTGGCTTTAAGGCTGGACACTGCTGAGACTGCTCTCCTTGCTGTAACAGAGACCCCTTCCCCCCACCCCTCTGCTTGAGCTTTATCCCTCTCCTCTGTTCTCATTCTTTTGGACCTGTCTGCTGCATTCGACACACCTGATCCTTCTCTCCACCCCCTCATATTTCTGCTTGGATGTCAGCTCACCACTTCAAGCTCAACCTTAACAAGACTGAGTTGCTCTTCCTCCCTGGAAAAAGCCTGCCCTCTCGATCACAGTATAGAACTCTCCCAGATAGCCAAGAGTCTTAGGGTGATCCATGACAACCACTTATCCTGTGCAGCGAACATCACAGCGACAGCACACCCCTGTAGATTCTTCCTCTACAACATCAGAAGGGATACGTCCATTCCTCAGAAGAGAAGCAGCACAACTCTTGATTACTCCCACCTTGATTACTGCAACGCACTCTTGGCTGGGCTCCCCGCCTCCGCCATCTGACCTCTACAGCTCATCCAGAATACTGTCGCCCGTCTGGTGTTCAACCTCCTCAAATTCTCCAATGTCCCCCCCCTCCTTCGCACCCTTCACTGGCTCGTATCCGATTCAAGACCCTGATGCTCACCTACTGGGCGGCAAAGGTAACAGCCCCTCCCTACTTGCAAGCAATGGTCAACCCCTGCCCGATCATTCCGCTCTTCCACCTTGGCTGGCCACAGGCCACCTGGCACTGCTGTCTCTTTGTGGATGCAGCCCGCTGGTGGAACGAGCTTCCCACTCCTGTCAGGACTGCAGAGTCACTATCTTCTGCCGTAGACTGAAGACTCATCTCTTCAGGCTACATCTTGACTGTCCCTCCTAAAGACCTCTTCATCCCCGCTAGCCCCCTGTACAGTTTCTCTACTGTAAATATGAATACAAAATGAATTTTAAAAGTAATTCTTCCTTCTAGTGTTGCTGGCAATGGCCCCTGGTCCTAGCATAGATTTGTTTTTCTTATGATTGATGTATAGATGATTCACTTACTTAGACAAATGTACTTTGGATAAAGGCATCTGCTAAATATCTAAAATGTATATTGTAAAATGTAATAGGCTACTCAGTTTGCATCATATATAGAACACTGTTCTATCTGTGGTAAATTGCATGCACAGTCACATCACATGATGAAAATCATGTCTGCTGACATCTAATCTACACTTAGCTGGGAATATACATGAGAACGGTGTTCTGGTGGTAATTAAACGATTGGCTAAAATTAGACCATAAATAGAACGGTGGTCTAGTTCTCCCGCACCTCCATGCATTGGCTCTATTTATTGTTCCGTCTGTTGCCAAGGTTGTCTACACGTCAAAGCTCTTACGTCAGTGCGTTTTATTTTTTCCCATCTTTTACTTTGCAGCGCTAGCGCACTGACGTCTACTTCCGTGCCCAAATATAGGCTGCGTTCGTAAATTTGCCCTGACAGCGTCGGAGCGCACAGTGGGTTCAACGTCATAAAGGGACCATGTCATTTGATTGGACAAGAGGCATTCCATGAGTGCTGATCAGATTTCCAGAGCCTATTTACGAACGCAGCCATAGATTCTGCTGCCTCTCACTGCTTTTAGCTGGAGTGGCCTGAAATGTCTGAAACGTACAATTTCATCGTTCTCTGCGTTAAAAGTTATACTGTACGTTAATCAACAGAGAAAGGATGGCATCCTCAAATAAAATGGTTGGGACTCATATACTACGATAGACTGTTTTGGTTGGAGATTAAAGCTGTAAGCCACTTGTACTGCTGCACATAGATTGTGAAGCTAATTTATTGGATGTTACTTAACAGTCATTGATGGTTTGTTTGTAGAGATTGCTCTGTCTCTGACCTATAATTTGCTCATGTGGATGTAAACACGCGTTATAGACGCGCAGGTGATAAACAAGCGCGCGAGAGGCGCGCTGCCTTTGCAGCTTTGCTGGATAATGCTGCGTAATATGGGCTATAGCGTTGGTTGTCTTTAGACAGAACAATACAACTGGTTTGAAAGATGAGCTAGACTAGCTGTTGTTTCTGTCCATATTCGGGATTTAGCCCATATTAAATCACTGTAATCACAGTTTTCGACCACCGTGTCCCCTATTGGAGACTGGAATTGCTATTACTGCTGGAGAACACTTATCAGGGAAATGAAGATCTATGGGCTGAATGTGGGTGATATTACATTTAAAATTCTGAATTTGGAAGACAGAACTGTACTATTCTTGGCACAAATTGGACAGTGGCCCAGATAGATATAACAGTGAACGTGAGGGGGTGGTCTAGGTTAGCTGCCTGTCATTTTAAGAGCAAAGTGATGTTTTTTGAATTATTGATACTACCCCCCCTCCTCTCTTCTCTCCGGCGAATACCAAACTGGTCTTTTTAAGGGACACGTGTTGCAGTAGAGAATGTGTCTTCATTATACAGTAAACTATGACTTGTTGAGAAGAAATATGTTACTGAAAGGGAAAAGATTGGTTGTAAAGGTATGTGATCAGTCTGTGGTAGTATGTTTCATTGTGGTTCTAGATATTGATTTGACATATGGAGTTGGAGTCGCTGTTGTGCTTCTAGCAGTTCCCACATAGTAATTTACTGTAACAGTTGGGAGTTGGAGGGAGATGGGGAGTGGCGTGAGGAAATTAAACATTTTAACAATTAAATATGCTGTGAATCCTGGCTGGAGGCAAGGTAGAGGGACATTCACCCCCAAACCCTTACTCTAAGTTTTGCTTTAAATATATGTGTTGTCCATGGACAGGGCCAGAGTTTTCCCAGGCAATCTGATCTGGCCAAGCAAACCTCCAGGCTCAAGTAATAGTCTACAATGAGGAAAAAAGTGTTACCTGGTCAGGTCATATTTTCAGGAAAAACCCTTGATACCCTATGATACGATAATAGAATTCCAGAACACAGGCCCTTGATATGAATGTGAGCATGCAATTCACCCAGACCAACCTCCAGTCCCACCCCGATATCAGTTATTTATTCATGCCCTCTTCAGAAAATGTCTTCCAATATTTCCCTTATATAGGTTTCATTGAGACAGTCTGTCCAATGACTCTGCTCAGGAAATGTGCCGTGCGTGTTCTTGTGTACAAAGGGGAGGGTGGGTTTGGGTGGAAGTCGGCAAACTCACAATGAGAGGTGTGCAACTTCCGCACCCTGTTCCTACCAGACACACCCGTTTGTGCAACACGCCAGAGTCACCAACTGTCATGCTCTCCTATACTCTGTTGCATCACATTACCTTTCATAAGGTGTGTGTTCTTGCAGAATGCAAATCCAAATAACAAGAACAGATTAAGAATTGAGCCATTCTGAAGAGAGGCCTATTGGCCTGAGCCTATTGTTTCGCAAGCACCCTCAAAACAGTGAGCTTCTTTTTGAGAACCTGTTCCCTCACACAAAAGTAGAGCTTTTTCCTCAGCGATGCCCCTATGTGAGATCATGCAGTGTGTAATAACTCTCTCTATTAATACCACTTGCCAGCCCCGAGGAGATGGAGCGGCGGCCGAAATAGCAGGTGCTCGTTGCTTCTTTTAACATCAGCATCAACAGCAGTAAAATTAGAACACTATGACGCCAACCTGCGTCGGTGCTTCAGCCCAGGGGAGGAAGGAGGCAGCGTACATGCTTGAAAAAATAGGAGGGGAAAAAAGGAAAGACAAGGAGAGAGAGGGAGGGAGGGAGGGAGTGTGTGTGTGTGTGAGAGAGAGAGAGAGAGAGAGAGAGAGAGAGAGAGAGAGAGAGAGAGAGATAAGAACCCTTGGCTGGATGTAATTTTGAGTGCAGTGATGACGGAGTAGCTGAGTTCGCCTCCATGCCACAACAACAAGCACTCGATTTGGATCAGCTCCATTTTCACGTTAGCCCATCCTTTGGCACCTCTCTCGGCTCTCAAGAGAAAGGAAGTGGAATGCTCTAGAAATCCAATAAATACATCCCTGAGTGATTCTCCTGTGTGTGTCTGTAGCCTACTGAATGTCTGACACAATCATACAGTTTGATGAATATATATACAATACAGAGTGTGTAGGCCTAAACATTTATAAACAACAACACAATGCAACGAAATGCCTTGGGCAGAGTAGCTCTCAACATCAGCAACAGCAACAATATAATTAATAAAGATAATAAGCTAACAAACTATTTTACAACAACGAGTAATAAAACAACAACAACAACAATAATAATAATAATAATAATAATAGGTATCTAGCAGCAGGATTATTCTCAGTTACAATGATGACCTGGACAAGAGGCACAACATTAAATAGGACAACACACAATACAACAAAAAGATAAAATAGAAATAAAACACACTATTTATATTGAGATATTTATTTTTACACTATTTAAGGTAATACTTTGTCATACATGTTGTCATAGGTGTTATGCAAACATGGGCATTTTTTAAAGACAGATAAGAGATGAGAAGAAGCCAATTTGGAGCTGTACTACTACATTTTCCATACTCCCGAAATGCTACGCATGACTGGTCTGACTTCTGGTGATAAAACTTACATTAACTAAGGGATTGGTTCATCATGACTAGCAATGGTTGGGAGTCTCCATGTTGCATCTGTGTGTTTTCACACTCGCTTTTACAATAAAGGTCATTGTCTCAGATAGTGAGAGCAATTAGCTTGAGGGTGCGGAGACACAATTGCGTCATTCTGTCTGCTCACGAGAGGTGTGTTTTCCCTAAACGTCTGACCTGGTGAATGACATGAGCAATAAAGCCAGTGATTCAAGGTCATAAAATTGCATTCACACTGGTAAAATTGCAATTTCATTCACAAGGACAGTTTCCTGGCAAAATATCAGGCCTCTTTCTATTGATTTCATCTGAGGCTGACCTGGATGAATAAAGGTCACATTTTATAGAGCATAGGATTAATATTAGTTCAGTGTATGTGGCAGCATATGACAGATTCTGAGTTTGTTTTGACATACTAGGCTGAAATACTAGAGGGACGCTGTCCAATGATTACTGCTCACTCAGTGACAGACGCTCCACTTAGTAGACTGAATAGAGTGTTGTTTCAATTCGTTGGATCCAGAAAAGGGATGTTTCCCTGGAAACTGGACATCTCTGTCAAACATAATTGGGTAATCCCTGAGCTGCTGACAACAAAATAACAGCATTGGGGATTTTCTAAATACCCCAGTGAATTCTGAATATGATATTCCTATTTTATAATACAGTTGAAGATTAACCTCTTACATACTAATAAGGTGATTATGTAATGCAAAACTATACTTTTTAACACATACTGTATGTTACTCTGATTATAGAGCTGAACAGAAAGGACAAAATAGAAGGAAAATATCAGAGCCAGCAGTGATATTATTATAAAGCACTTGTGAATTCAGCAGCGTAAAAATAGCTTTACATAAAAACATGAACTCAACACTATGAGGATCCATTGGTTAAATTGTTGTGTAACAAATGTGTTGTTTTGGCACTGTGGATAGACTAAAGATAAAGGCCATTCATGTGATATTAGCCACTGCAAATACATTTAATGTCACTGAACAGATTCCTATAGCCCAGGATCTACATAATGAAATCATACTTTACATGTCTTTAAGACAGTGGCAGCAAGACATGTATTTTAGACCTACATCTTCAGTAATATCCTCCCACAATCAAACCACCTTAAAATAACCTCACCATGACACAATGGGCCAGTTTCACAGACAAGGCTTAAGCCTAATCCTGGACTAAAAAGCATCTTCAATGGAGATTTTACATTGAAAGTGTGATTTAGTCCAGGACTAGGCTTAAGCCTTGTCTGTGAAACCGGCCCTAGGTGTTTTTATTTGTTATTTGTTTGGGTCAGTGCCAGACCGGACCGCTAACTGTATAGCCCCGTCGCTACAATACGTTTTATGCATTTTAGGGCTGAAAGTGTTGACGCATGCTCCTAGAAGACAAGGCCAGCTAGAAGGCTACGGTGTGTGCACAAAGGGGAGAAGAATACGCCCAATATGGCGCCCAACTCGAAATCTGATCTGGTTAAAGAATATGGCGTTCAACAACATCGTCCCCATTTGCTTCAACAGCAAAGGGGATTCACTTGAAATTCTGAAGGCCTCAAGGGTAGATTTTTCACAGAGAAAGTGGAACATCTGATTGGATAAAAGCTCTTATTTAAGAGCTGCACTGGAAGCAGCATAACTGAGGGAGAGAGTAGCAATGGAATGATGTTCACGGACAGCGACATTAGGCCTATCTCAGCATTGATTAACCAGCAGCACAGCAGTACTCAAACCATATAAACAAGCACAGATCGCCACCAGCCTCGCGAATCATATAAATCATATAAACTGCTCATTGGCTTGCTTCGGGCGGCATTTAGCCAGTAGTTCTGTTTTTCCAGTCCAGTCCAGTCTACGAAATCCCTTTAGGTCGGACAGTAATGTCCATATTCACAAAATCAAGCAAGTTATCCTTATTGATTATTATTATTTAGATCGTTTGAGCTAGCCAGCATAAGCTATTCTGCCGGGCGAGAGGTGAAATGTTAAGTGAACTTGAAAGTGATAAGAGCCAATTGATTGATTGATTGAAAACTTTATTAGAAGATTTGCAGAAGTAGGTACATGAAAGTACATATTACATACAAGGTCAACTAACAGGATAAAAACCCAAGAAAGCCACTGGCTTATTTCAATTGGGGTCCAATCAGTAGCTCTTATCGGAATGAAAGACCTACTGATTGGCTGTAAGCATGCTTACCCTGGCCACATTAAACAGCGGGCTGAGGCATCGGAAAAACATAAAAAAGACATTTCCACGCATTCGAATGTACGCGAGGGAAAGCAGAGAGAGAAGTGCTTATAATGTAACGCAATGCAAGCAGAGTAGGAAGTGCTTACTCCTGCAGGTGGCGCTAAAAATCCAACGTCAAAATGAATGTCTCCTGCTGCCCAGGGACCTAAAATACGACTCTTTTAATGAAAACAAACAAACGGTTACATGCACTTTTATTTTAATATTTTCACGGTCCTTTTTTTTCCGTTGGGTAAGCACTGCTTACTCTGCTTATATGGACGGCACGTCCTTGATGTACAGTAATGTACAGAAGTATAAAATAAGTTAGGTCAGGAGACATGTGCAATATACAATAGTTCAAATGTAGTAATGTAAACTTAATAATGGAATGCTTTCTGGCTTATGGCGCAAATGTAAAACATAAAAATAAAAACAATCTGTAGATTCCAGTGCACAGCAGGCCTTCCCACCACCCCTCCGTGACAGCAGCGGCGCTATCGAGGGGAAATGCGACATCCAGACTCTGTCTTTACCCTGGCTCTGCTGCATTACCTCGGGTGCTTCTCGGCTACTCGCCATGGCTCGTTTTGCTGCTGTGCTACTTTTACCGGTTCTTATTGAATCGGTATTCTCCATTTCTTTCTTTCTACCGGTCAATTCTAGGAAATGTTTGCGAGAAGAAATCCACAAAGACGTCCTAGTCACCGGGGAGTATGAGATCACCGAGCAGTCCAACACCAAAACTAACCTGAAGGTGAGTTTGATGATGATGTCTTAGCATGGCTAGCCCAAGCTATCTGTTTTGACTAGGCCCCAAACTCTGAAGTTGTATATTTATTCGTATGACAAACATTCTGATGTAAAAATAATACATGGATACAGTGTGTTTAACGTAATTCACAGTAAGGTGGATGTTGTAATGGGGTCTTGGTAGCTGCCGTTGGGGATGTTGATGATGACAGCTGTTAGCTGCTGTTAGCTTAGCATCAGGCCTGACTCAGTCTCAGCTCCTTCCTGGTTATGGTCAATGTTACAGCCTCGTCTATCCAACCCTATTGTTTTGAGAATTATTGTACATTCCTAAATCCCAACGTTGTTAAATAGGAGTTTACATTTTAAAAACACCATTAGCATTAGGCCTAGCTATAGTGTTGCTCATATCTTTAGCGAGCAGCATTTCAGTGTCAGAATGTGAAGTCGCATTCAGCTGTAACACGTCAGTCTTAACTCCCCCCATGTACTCTGGCTGCGTTCGTAAATTCGCTCTGGAAATCTGATCAGCACTCGTGGAATGCCTCTTGTCCAATCAAATGACTTGGGTCCCTTTATGACGTCGAATCCAGTGTGCCCTCCGGCGCTCTCAGAGCGAGTTTACGAACGCAGCCTCTGATACGTGTAGCTCGCCAGGCCAGGTTAACCTCAAATATTCCGCCTGGTTTTATTTAGTTTTTATGTCTATAAAAGTGTCGGAAAATGTCCTAGGAGTAATTGCTTTTGCTCCCTTTTCCAGGATTGCTTCAGCTTTCAACATATGGCAGTTATTTAATATAACTATGTTATATGCATGTGTTCAGTTTAATGTAACATGCTTGCGAATCCATATAATCTTGTGGATGTCAACAAAGATTAATGAGGCATGTTGATGGCTCACACTTCTCCACAACCACTGCGTTTACCTCCTGGTGACTTATATGTTTTAGTCACTCTGAGCAAGTAGGAAAACATCACGATGCTGACTACTTTCATGCACCAGCTGTCAAATGCATGTGCTCTCTCTGGTGAGAATCCAGATGCTGTTACAAAACGTCTGTGTATAGGCTATATAATGTCTTCCTACTGTGAAGTATTTGCAAATGAGACAAAAGGGTTTGGGAACCCCTGGACTATATTATGTCAGGAAAGGGCTGTCCCCCATTAAACAATCAATAATAATAATATATATATATATATACCCTAACTTGCATTTGTATCACTCTGCAGAATGTCTACTTAAGGTAATTACATCAACAGTAAACTCACTGGCTTGCTAAAAGCAAGCTACACACTAATTAGCTGAACTGTGAACACAGCCAGCTAGCTATGATAGCTATATAATTAGCTAAATATCAGAAATTGCCTGCCACTATGTTCATTTGAACCACATGTGGAATGCGGGTTTCCATATCTCAGAAATACAGAAACATTTGGGGAGTGGATTTCTCCAAATGAGTGTTCAGTTATACTCGCACTGTAACCGGCTCTTTCTCAGTCATTATTGGGAGTTGAGAGACAAAAGGAAGCTGACATTCTCATCTTTTTATCAGCCATCAGAATTCGTTTAGGGGTCCGACTGAAAATGATGGAGCAAGCCACATATGACACGGGACGTGTGGCATGTCTTGTTAACATTAACACACTTGTGTGTTGTGATTTTTTTGGTCAATATATATGAAGTATATAATCCCTGATCATCTCAATTGCCTTATCAGATCACAGACTCCTCGAGCCACACCCTCTACTCAAAGGAAGATGCTTCAAAAGGAAAGTTCGCATTCACCACAGAGGATTATGACATGTTTGAAGTATGCTTTGAGAGCAAATCACCTATGGGTAGGTGTTTACTTCTATCCAAACCTTTTCAGCTTGCACAAAATATTCCAGAGTCTAATGAACCAGATGTCAAATGTCTTCAGTTACTGCCCAAGGAACACACTTTCCTTTCATGTTAAATTGATGAGCAGCCACATCTTGTGAGAACATAATAGGCAGTGTGTGAAGTTAATTGGCAATGTAGTGTGAGATGGTGCATGCCCATTAGAAGTACAGTTTTCTTTCCCCATCACATTTACTTCATCCCAGATCTTTTCCCAATGTCAACTAGGAACTGGGAGGGTCCCAGACCAGCTTGTCAATCTGGATATGAAGCATGGCGTGGAGGCGAAAAACTATGAAGAGGTGAGTAGAAGCACTCATACTGCTGGTAAAGTGGCAATTACTTATATAGGTATTGGTTACACTATTTTCTAATTTATTAATGTATTTCGCTAAGATGCTGGATAATGACCTTGGAATTTAAAGTCCTTTTTCATCTTGGAATTGATATGAGGGACAACATGCTGTTTGTGACGAATGTAAAATATTGATCCGTTTCATTCCCCACGTTATTTAGGATTGTAAGTGCTCCTGGTAGCTGTCTGATATGTTGATAGTTGCTAAATAGAGAAGCACAGCAGCCCTGTGAAATGAGAATCACCCTCCACCCACACACTCACTGACGTTATACTGAAATCCCAGCTCTTGAGTAGGCCAGGGGACTACTGGGGCCTCTAACTGTCTGTGTGGGTGGTTGTACTGTTCATGCATGCATGCATACTAAGCAGTATATTATCATAATCATAGCAGATGGAATTTTATGCCAGGAAATGGTGAGAATTGCTATGCTTTTACGAAGTGTCTGTACATGATGTCGTTGTACTGTGAAGTCTTATCTGTGTGTTCCTCCCACACTCGGAACACTTTCTTTCACTCTCTTATCACAGTTAAAGACAATTAATTGGATAACCTTCACATAAGATAAAGGTTCCAATAAGTTGAGAATCAGTTAAGACTAAAGAGGGAGGAGGGGTGGAGCTCCCTGCATACCAGACAGTTTGCACTGTGTTCCTGCACAGCTCAAGAGTGACATCTACTGTACATATTTGGTCATAGCTAGGTAGCGCAAGCTTCCTATTCTAATCTCGTATCTCCACCCTACCCAACATTTCTATCCCTTTTGCCTGTACCACTGATCATCAAATAACATGAGGTCAATGTTACAATCCAGTAAACAGTAATTTGCAAGTAATAGGTGTTGTTTTTATTTGATTATATTTATCCTTTAACCAGAGAAGTTGAAATGTATTATTTCTTTTTGAGCCTTGGCCAAGAAAGCAGCATACACATACATACATAATAGATACAACATGGATGGATTTGCTTGGTAAAAACATAAAATAACTTAAAAGAGCAGGCTTTTGGTGAATGGTTTCAAGCCCCTCTATTCTCCCTCCAGATTGCCAAGGTGGAGAAATTGAAGCCCCTGGAGGTGGAGCTAAGGAGGCTGGAGGACCTGTCAGAATCTATCGTCAACGACTTTGCCTACATGAAGAAAAGAGAGGAGGAGATGAGAGATACCAATGGTAAGAACACTGGCACTACAGAGTAATCCACTGAATAGTGCCATTTAGGCTAAATTAGGTCTTAAAATGTGAAAACACCCCCAATACACTGGACTGATTTGTCATAGCTCGTGGTGCATTTACAATGCATAATACCATCAACACATTTAATTCTTTAAAAAATTGATATTATTCTATCCCAATTCTGTCAAAATAGAATCTTAGCTCTGTCAATACAATGTGTTCAATTCCATCGGTTTGCTTTTCTTTCAGAGTCGACCAACACTCGCGTGCTGTACTTCAGCATCTTCTCCATGTGCTGTCTGATCGGCCTCGCCACCTGGCAAGTCTTTTACCTGCGCCGCTTCTTCAAGGCAAAGAAGCTCATCGAGTAGAGCACCCACCCCCCACTCGCTGCCCACGCCTAGGGGAGGCAGCCAGCAGCCGTCGCATCCCAACATCCACCCTTCCGCGGACTAGCTTCAACAAACAACAGCAAAAAGGGTTGAGCAGAGCAAATCTAGTTTCAGGGGTGGTAAAGAGCACCAAGGGTTAACTCTCTGAAAGCAGCACACGGGGTTGTGTTCAGTGGCGTGAAAGTGAAAAGTGTTGCTGGTAGGAATGTACTGTATTGAAAATAGTCTATTCGGTACATTGCATTTCTGTCTGTAACGGTTTGAACCTTTCATTCTGGTGAATACATACCTGCTGCTTTGATCGATTGTCATTTAAAGTGTACAGTTTGAAATTCGAGTTCAGTTTATTTTGTTTGGATGGATGCGCCATGAGAGAATGTCTATTGCCCTTCTATTGTTGTACAAAATCTTTGCCAAGCCAAGCAAACTAGATCCTTGGTGCTCTTTTATTAAGTGAAGGTCTATTTGAAAAGGTGGAATGTGGTTACTCTGAAGAGAACTATGGCAACCACTGAACTTTTTGTGTTTTGTCAGTTAATTTGCATACATGTTTCGTAGCTAAATTTGACAGTCTAGCTTGTTTTGTAAATGCTATTCAGTTTATATTGCAGGTATTTGAGGGTTTCACAAGTTATCAGGGAAAGAATATCATCTTACTTCAAAACTAGGTCATTTATATAAAAAACATTGCATGGTCTTACATTGTTTTTAAAAGATTTACAAAGACTAAATGTCACAAATTAGTCTCCTGTGTTACCAAGTAGTACTGTTGTACTGTAAGTCAATGGCCTTTAATTGCGTTAATTGCTCTTTTTTCCTTATTTGAGACCCCTTGAATCAGGCTATGGGCAGAACATGCACCACACGATATGCGTGCCAGTCCTTATTAAAGTGTAATGTGTTGGCCATTTTCTATCAAATCCAGATTGTGTTGACAATGAGGATCATAATGCCATTTTACACGCCAGCTTTGAATTGGTGGTGGTTTTGTAGTTAAATAGCAAATATCCCAACTTTTCCTTGGATGTGTTCCATTTTGAGTAGTTTATTATTTTCTGCTTACAATTCCGGTGAAACTATTTGCTTCCTGGTCTTTGGGTATCAATTCCAATTGACAAAACATCCAATATCCATCCAGCTTGCTTTCATTTGAATGTTAATATGGGTTTGGGGTTACATGGTTTGGGTAGTAAAGATCAGTGGTAAAGATATTCCAACAAATTTGTCACTTTAACTACTGCATTGGTCAATTAAGTGGGTACCTTTTTAACAGTGAGCATCATTGTGTTCAATCAATGATTTCTATGCTGATTGATATCAATTTTGTAAAGTTTTGTGTTGGGCTTTTATTCAATAAAACATTGGACGGATTTACAAAAATGATGTTTCTGCAGGATTTCTCTACCAGAAGATGGGCTGGTCATAGTCAAAAGTTCTTTGTCACACACTGTGCAGAGCAGTGAGATAATATAAACAATATATGGATAGGTGGTAGTGGGCAGTGCAGTAGCCTACAGTTATGTACAATAATATATACATAAATGTGGTAACCGTTGTATAGAAGCGTTATGGAAGTCAAAGCCGTGGTATATCGTGGATTCTCCGCTTCGCGCCGTGCTTAACCACCCCGCTAGCTGTGCCAATATCCACGATATACCACGGATTCTCGTTCCATAACATTTAAATATCAGACATCCGAATAATAACAACACTCTTTCATATATGGTATAATTAAGGGCCAATCCCAATTCACCCCTACGGCTTCGTTTTGCGCGTTCACGTTTAGGGGTAGGGGTGTCCCAATTAATATTTCATCGAGCCATGGCTTAATTTCGAGGGCTAACTATTGGCGCTTTTCCATTGACCGGCTCGGATCGGCTTGGCACGGCTCGGCTCGGCACGCTTTTGAAAAATTCCATATAGGAATCGTTCGAGCGATTCCAGGACCAGACTAGCTTTGAAGCCATGATTCCAGGATGCATTGCGAATCATCTACATAACTTTTATGTCGCTCTATTCAATGCGGAAATGTCATTTTACTTTCTCTGTAATTACTTATTAATAAAGATTTGAAAAAGTATGATAACCATCTTATTATCTTAGTTTAATGTCATTACAATGCATAGACCTTTTCTTTATAACAAGCATAACAAAAAAAATCGCTTTTATGTCGAGGTGCTGTGTCTAACGTTACAGGCTGATTTGTGGACAGTCGCGCATGTGACATATTTCCATGTCTAATGTCTGATGTACTAATGTCATTTCAATGCATTATAGACCTTTTCTTTACAACAAGCATAACAAAAAAAATCGCTGTTATGCCGGGGTGCCTATGCGTGTGCCTATGCTTAACATAGAAAGTTCCACAGTCCAGCGCGCTCGGGTTTAGCAGTAGAGGATTGGTAGCCTACCTGATCACTTCCATTAGACTACCAAAGCAGGACACCGGAGCACTCTTATCTGCGCGTTTGTCACAGGGTGACAGTCACCCTGTTCCTCTGCCCCGGCCAATGGAATCCAACGTCCAATGGATGCCAACGTCAATGTCAACGTCAATGCCAACGTCCAATGGAATCGTCAAGCACAGCCTTCCCCAAAGAAATCCATCGGTGCGCGATTAACATTTCAGAGATGTACAATCATGTTTATTTAGAAATAAATTGTGGTGTTTGACAGCGGATGATGGTAGACATATTTAATGTAAAGTTATCTATCTAAAGTTATCTATCCACAGGCTGATATGTGCATGATAGGTGCGAATCCCCCCCCCCCCTTGGTGGTATATAAAGCTATAGTTGTATTGCGAAAACAAAACAGCTCGCAATCTAATCCGAGCAGTTGTTATTATGTAATATTATCGATGGATGTGCCATTTTTGATGGAGGGCAGTGAGCGGGAGACTCGTCAAGGACATGTAGTTAATTAATGCAGTAGACAGCGGCTGAGCAGTGTGCGAATTAAATCACGGTGTGCGGGGGAGCCCAGGGATTAAAGCAAAAAAAAATCTCCTGACGGAAGAAAAAAAATCAGGCCAAATCGGGGCCGATGGCTTTCCGTGCGCAAAGCGCGCGTGCGATTTTCCGTTCTACGTTCTAATGCTTTGACTTTTCTTTCGAAAAATGTGAATACATTTCCGCGTTGTCGAAAATCAATGACACATCGCTAGTCAACTAACACGGCTTGTTTTGTGAGCCTGCTAACAATGTAAAGTAGTGTTGTAGTTAACTAGGTAACAATGTAAAGTAGTGTTCTAGTTAACTAGGTAACAATGTAAAGTAGTGTTCTAGTTAACTAGGTAGCAGTCCAATCCATTTCGCTGCTGTATTTTGGCTTGACTAGCGAGTTTGTGTTGTGATTCTCAACAACGTAGTTTCACCCTTTTCCATAGTTTTGAATAATACATGTGTGGACTGACGATGTAGCGCAGCCTAACTTATTCTAATAATTATTTAACATAGTTTTATTCTGATAATGATTCCCCCCTCCTCCCAGACTTACAAGATCACATTATTATTGGATTGGTTGGTGCCGGGTGAAGTTGGCTAAACATTTAACCTGCTAGCTAGCAAGAGAAACATCATGTCACTCTCCAAAGGTCTAAAGAGGAAAGTTGACGGTGAAAACAGGGCATTTAAAGAGGAATGGACAGCGAACTATGCGTTCATCCTACCTGGTTTCATCAATGCAAAGCCGTTGTGAGAGACTCGCATTTTCCGTGCTCACAATGAATGTTCCCTTCCACCTATACATGCGAGTCGTCCTTTTCGTCAATGAATGTGATAAAGACGCGCTAGAGGAATCGATTGGTGCATAAAAACCTTGAGAACTGCCAGATTAAAGTGACGTCCATAATAATAATAAATAATAATAATACATTAGACTTATAGCGCTTTTCTAGACACTCAAAGACGTCCATATCACCAGATAGCCAACAAATAGTGACCGATGGGAGATGTCAGTTTTCTCATTAAGTGAGATTTAATAGCCTAATATTATTTTTTCTATTTTTAATGAATGGCTCATTGTAATTATTATCCCTAGTAATGTAGCGTGTTTGCTCTGTCATTAAATGTTTTTCAGGAGCATAGGCTAAGCAGATTTAGTTTTTTTTTTTTTTGCACCGATTTAGTTGTCAATGTTTTTCATAAAATTAAACTGCATTTGCTTTGTTACTGTTCACATGTGTGGTGCAGTCACATTCACATAGCCTATAAGTAAACATTAAGTTTGAATTATTTACTGAGCTGGCGTTACTTTTTTCAAACCACACACCGCATGTCGGCTATTTCAGCACCACGCGTTGTCCACCTACTTATCACTATGAGGGGTTCAGCGTCAGTGCACCCCGCTGCAAGTTACTGTCGCATAGTTGTAGCCAATAAAGGCCTATATGTAGGCTATAAAGGCTATTATATCATTTATATACCTAATACCAACATCAAAATAGATTGTATGCCTCTACAAATCATATTACACAAGGTAAAATCCGTCACAACTTGGAATAAATCCATCGCAATTTAGAATATTTTAGAGCTCCCCCAAAATTTCACAAACCATGTTTCCAGGGGAGCTCATGTCACCACTAGCTCCCCGAGCTCCCCCTTATTTCGCACCCTGCGGCTGAGTCGCGAGCGTCAATGCTTTTCTACAATACTACTGATGACGTATCAGTCTTGAAGGGTTGTCCCATTTCATAGGGGTAGATTTCAACCCCGACGGCTTGTGGCTCTGTTCGAAGGCTTTGGCTCGAAATCGAGTCACACTCGAAAACGAGCCATAGGGGTAGAAAAGGGAATCGGGATTGGGCCTAAGCGTCCTGGGGTCTTGCGTCTAAGGGGTCCTGCAGAGGGGAGTATCTGTAAACATCTTTGATTTTCTTAGTCAACATACAACTTAGAACTGCATGGCATTTTTTTATGTATTTATTTTTGTGGGGGAGGACACCCAGACCCACTTAAAAAATAGCTTCCTGATATACAGATATACGAGTTCCTAAACTCACTACAATGTTAGCCCGCAAGTCGACGAAAGCTGGCCATTTGCAGAATTTCCTCTCTCTCTGAGATTGACATTCTGCTGCCTGAGGCTCCCTCTCCTGAGTCCTGTCTGGGTCTGTCCAGGGGCCTCATTTATAGAAAGTACTCAGATAAATTTGTATCTTACCCGTGTATAAATGAGGCCCCAGACCAGCGATATCTCTGCTCCTCCGCCCTCTTGGACCACAAAACCATCTAGTGGCCGAACATATATGAGACCGGCGCGGGCCAGTCTCGCGTATGCCCATAAAAGAGATTTGGCCTGTTATTGACCTTTTCTTGCCATGTTTTCAGCCCTGGATTCAAATCCACCTGGGGCCTCATTTATAAAAAAGTACTTGAACGTCATCTTTGACTTTCACGTAAGCACATTTTTCTAAACGGACGTAAGCATTATTTATAAAACGGGCTGCGATGGTTTAAAATTGCGTACGTGCTTCCTTCTATAAATACCAACGCAGGTAAAATGAACGCAGGTGAATGAGGTTTGTATTAACGCCCTGTGATAGCGGCTCAATTATAGCGGCTGAATTAAGCCAAGTGCTATAATATAGGGTAGTCTGGAGAGCGGGAGAGGGCAGAGAAGGGTGGCTTCTCGGTAAGTTGCATTTGTAACGTTTGATCATGACAACTAACCAGGCAAATGCTTATACTCAGTAGGCTACTCAAGTTGTAAAAGAAAATCAGGGGAGGTGGTGGATTTTATCATATGAGGACAATTTTAGTATCCCCTCAGCGTCAGTGACTTCAGTGTCAGTAACTTGGTAAAAATGTCATTGCATGTGTGCGTTCCCCCTCGCACCTTGAAATAGCAGTAATACCACGTTCATTGATAAAATGACGTATGGAAAGAGGGGGACAATTTTGACTTTTTATTTCTGGGGGGATGCCGTCCCCCCTCAACTCGAGTGCTGCTTATACTGTAATAATATAATGGTCTTATTCCTATCAGGTGGTCTTATTCTTATATGGCTGCGAACTCCCTTTGCGAACTCCCAGACACCGGAGAAAATCCAGTATAATTTAGCGCATGGCCGGGCAAGGTCCGTTGTGGAACGCACTAGGCATGTTGAAGGGGAGATAGACAGCTCCGGAGGGATATAAAGGAAGACTGAAATACAATCATAAACATCAGTTCCTTTTAAATCTTGAATTAAACTCATTTTCTCGGCTGATAACAACATCGTTAATTTTATTACGAGCCACTTGCATGAATTACACTAGGCAGTGCAGCTCACATGCCTGTAATAACTCTGCATAACCAGTAGGTAATGTGTGTACGCAAGGTCAATACTCGACGTAGAGCTATGATCGTTTCCACGGTCAAATTGACTCACGTTGAAATTGTATAAATCACTTTCAGTCTGGTTTCAGACCTTGCCACATCACTGAGTCGGCACTTTTAAAGGTTTGGAACGACCTCCTCCTCATCGCAGACTCCAGGAAATGTGCTGCCTTGGTCCTCCTGGACCTCAGCGCAGCTTTTGACACTATAGACCACGCCATCCTCCTCGATCGCCTCCAGCAGGAGGTTGGCATCACCGACACCGCCTTGTCCTGGTTCAAGTCTTACCTCAGCAATAGAACCCACGCCGTCCACATAGCAGACAGCTCCTCCAGACAAGCCAACCTCACCTGTGGGGTCCCTCAGGGCTCCATCCTCGGTCCCATCTTGTTCTCCCTCTACAATACATGCTCCCCCTCTGTCTAATCCCTCAACGCTACAAGATCTCATTCCACTGCTATGCGGACGACACCCAGCTTTACTTATCAATCAACACTGACGACCCCGCCGATCTGAAGCGCCTGATGGACTGCCTCCGCGATGTGAAGGAGTGGATGGCCCAGAGCTTCCTACAGCTGAATGAGAGCAAGGGGGAAATCCTCCTCATCGGCAACACCACCGCCATCACTCAGCTCAGCACCAACATGGGAAGCCTGTCCACCCTTGTCAGACCACATGTCAAGAACCTCGGTGTCATCTTTGACTCCGAGCTCAACCTTGACCGACAAGTGAGCTCCGTCGTGAAGGCATGTTTCTACCAACTACGCATCATAGCCAAGATCAAGTCCTTCCTCAACCCCAGCAACCTGAGGAGGGTCGTCCTCATGCTAATCTCATCTAGGCTCGACTACTGCAACTCACTCTATGCTGGACTTCCTGATAAGACCATCTACCGCCTGCAGCTAGTCCAAAATGCCGCTGCCAGGCTGGTGTCAGGCACCAAAATGTGGGACCACATCTCCCCTGTCCTCATCTCCCGGCCAGTCGAGTATTCCCGTAACAGAGATTTGACCTTTTATTGACCCTTTCTTGCCGTGTTTTCAGCCATGGGTTCGAATCCACCTGAGGACACTACTGACCATAAATATTGTAATATTTAATCAATTAAATGTTTCATGTTACACAACATGTTTTGATGATGTATAATTCATTTCATTAAAGAAAACATGACATTTTATGTCATTGGTTTAATTGCAATGTATTCTGCCCCTTTCCAGTTTCCAGTCTTATCAGACTGGAAGGAAGACTACCCTCTGATCAGATTGCAGCCCCTGTTGAGTTCTCTAACCCTAAGCTCCACTGTTGATGTTAATGTAACCATTATACTGTTTTAAAACATACTTTGACACGTGTATGTATTGAACTCCACACTTGATTTATTAAAAAGCACACACGCACAACTGCTAAACCATGTACTACATAACAAATAAACAAAACGGATTAAACCTTGGTTGTATCGAACTAAAACAAAACTTGCATATTTAAAACAATTTGCAACAGTGTTACAACATTAATTAATCATTTCATTGTAAATAATAACTAACAAAAAAGTACAATATACTGCAAGACACAGGAAGATTCTCCTTCTCTACTATGTGTGTGTGTGTGTGTGTGTGTGTGTGTGTGTGTGTGTGTGTGTGTGTGTGTGTGTGTGTGTGTGTACAGTCTCTTTCCCTTCTAAGGTGCCACACTGATCAGGACCCTGGCCACAGCCCCATGGCCATTCAGCCGCATCTTCATCCAGATGCTCTGATGGGGACAGCAGTTCCAGCGGCCGACATTGTGGTGGTAGCTAGGGATGGAATGCTCAGCTGCAGGCTGTGTTGGGGGCGGAGGGAGAGAGGCTGCAGGCTGTGATGGAGACGCATGGTGTGGCAGTGCTGCATGACAACAAAATAAATAGGAAACCCATGTTAAACCAAAAAGGAGCTGTGCATAGACTTCAGTTAAAAAACATGCCAGAGAGTATTGAGGCAGCACTGTATGCTGCTCTGCTCTGGTAGGAGGGTTGGAACATGCAAGACACTTCTAGTATCAGAGAGAGTAGTACATACACCATTTTTAAATCTAGAACCAAAAAATGGCTGAAAGAACATCAGTTCTGTGATCATTAATTGTATTGAGGATGATGTGTGTGTGTCTTAACTAGTGTAATGTTGTGTTGTAATGTTTTTACTTTATTTAAACATCATGTATATAGGGTTAGGGTTGTTGATTAGAACTTTATTGTATCTTAGTCATTTGTATTAGTAGATCCTGTTTCCCTATTGTCTTGTTACCCTTCCCCTAGGGACTACAGATGAAAATTAGCTCTGAACTATATCTGACGCAATATATGTATTGTGCATTATCCCTGTCAAATAAACTAATAAACAAACATGTAATGTAGGATCTAAGGTAATAGGATGCAAAAGAAGTCTCAATAGTTTGTTAAATATCCACAGCAAAGTACCAACATTTACAGATGACTTTCAATCTAAATAAGACCTGGTTGAAATTGTGTGCAATATAAATGAACTGAAATTACATACTGTATTCCCACACGGCGGGTTCTAGAGTGTAGGCCTAAGGATGGGGCCCAGGCTGTTAAGCCACGGTAGTTAGGGGGCTCAAGGACACGACACCGGAGGCAGAACACAGTGTTAGCCCCGTAGGGTATTTATTTACAGTGAAGGAGGGGGGGGGGGGGAAACAGGGATGAGTCCGGGGGTTTCAGCCTGGCGGGCTGGGGGTAGTGGCTGGCGTGGGCTGTAGAGGAACAGAGAAACAGGGTAAGTCTCTACGGTAGGCCAGTACAAAAAAGGTATGTGCACATCCAAAAAGCACAAGGGAATTTGTATAGGGGAAAAATACAAATCATAAAAATAGTATCAAGAGCAAAGTACACGACTGGTAACAGATAATACTTGCCAGGCCATTCTTAGGGAAGAACTGACGATGAATGAAGGGAGTCCAGGGTAGATGTAGCCAGAGGGTTGATTGGGGAGTGGAGACAGGTGTGCTGGTTTGGCTGTGGCTGGATAACCATCCAATTACCGGGAACGAGCTTCACCTGCGGCGGAGAGCACGCTGTGCTCGAGCTGTGGGGGCGGGGGAGGGTGTGTGTGTGTGTGTGTGTGTGTGTGTGTGTGTGTGTGTGTGTGTGTGTGTGTGAAGGCCCAGCCGTAACACATCCAAGCCGCTGAGGAGGTATTGGCAGCAGGACCTTCACTGGAGCTGAAGGAGCAGGTAACATGAAACTTCACACAACTTTGACAGTGAATAAAGATGGGACACTGGTAGGGCTTACACACCGGCAGTTACGTTGGCGCTGTCTGGCGAACGAGCCCGCGTTCATACCAGTGTATCGTTCGCCAGACAGCGCCAACGTTCGGATTGTATTAACCTCGCAAAGGAGACGCAGTCACATCGGATTCATCATCATGAGCTGGTCTCAAGAGTGTAAAGGCCAATGCACATGGCGTGCGATTTTTGTTGCACCACAACATTCCATTTTCTACTCACACCATTGAAGTCTATGAGAAAATCATTTAAAAATCTCATCCCAATGCACACGGCGTGCGAGATGTTGTTGCACCACAACATTCCATTCTCAATTGTTACGTAGTCGGACCAGGCAGGCTGATTACAATAGGCTCTACCAAAATTGCTTGAATTGCTTCCACAATTTCTACAAGATACAACTGGACATATTGTGATAAAATATGTGGGTCCCCTGATTTAGGGGTATTGGTAAAATGTCAGGAGAGGGAGCGCACAAAACACACAGCCAGAAAGGTGTATTATAAAAGCCACTTTATTATTATGGGCGATGATCAGGCAGACATAGATTCGGAGGACGGTGACAGTCATCAACGAAAGGAGACAAACGAAAATGGGTGAGTAGCAACGTTAACGTTGATATGCTTTTATGTAATGATAGCAAGCTTTTTTGCTAAACTATAACTATATAAAAAGGTATGCTCCAGTCTCTCTCCCCGTTATGAGTGACTCAATTAATTTAGATAGACCAGTTGATGTTTTCCCAATTGTCCCATTGTGATGCAATAATCCGTCGCACCACAAACTTTTACAAAATTTGACAGTGCGACAATACTCGCACGCCGTGTACTTTGTCCCATTCAAAACGAATGGAATCGAATTTTCGCGGTGCGATGAAAATGTGCATTGGGATGAGATTTTCTCATAGACTTCAATTCAAACTTCAAAATCGAATTTTGTCCCGCAACAAAAATCGCACGCCGTGTGCATTGGCCTTAACTGAAGCAGTCAGTTTGCTCCTCACTGTAAAAGAAAATAAAGTGTTATTCTCTCCCTCACTAATGCCTGGCTTATTCATCATGCTTGTAATTGGGTTATAGCCACATTCTGTAATTACCTGTTATAGTCTGTCAAGCTGATTTGAACATGAATAAGTCTCAGTATGTCTACTCTGATGTGAATATGTCTCATCTGATGAGAATTACATTGGTATATAGGCTATTTGTTATGAATGGATATTTAGTTCAATGTTCACTTCTTTAAAGCAGGTAAAGCATCAGTGACGGTATGCATGTTTAAACACATTGATTGTGAAATCAAGGGTTTGGTATGTTTCTAAATTGTCTGGGTGTCACCTGCTCAAAATGCCTCTTTTGCCCATACTGTAATGCAGTGGCGGCTGGTGCTAAACATTTTGGGTGGGGCACAGGTTATGGGGCATGCTCCACGGGGAAGAATATCAACTTTAAAATCTGGATTTACAGTCGATTTTAGCATGAGAATATACTGTATATAGTACTGTCCAGACAGTTGTCTTGTTTAGCCATTCAACTAGGCATTATTTATTCAAATGGAGAAAGACATGGAACGCAATGCAATTGTGATAATAAATGTGTTCTTTGTTACTTCTTTAATTAAATTAAAGTGTACCTTTCTATTATCATACAATATTTCCTTGAACATGTAAACTCTATAATCATACAGTTGTCTATCTATTAGTTGTCTCTGTCATACTGAACTGTTTGTTATCATCCTGAACTATCTCTGTTGCTCACCTCACCTCAGTTCTGTCTCTATTGCTCTCCTCTCCTGTTGTCGTTTCCGGGTCCAAAGTTGGCTGAGGCGCTGTCTTCGAAATGCCGCAATAATAATAATAATAAATTATATTTATATAGCGCTTTTCCGAGGCTCAAATACCCTGACAATATGGGGACAACGGGAAAGTGCTGCTGTGTCCCTTGTTGTATGAATAGATCAGAGTCTAAAAAACGATTGAACTGTCATTCTACCGCTGTAGTACACTGGTATTCTGGTGCAGAGAATTTCTGGTTTGGAGCCGGAAATTGCAAAACGTCACGTTTGACGTCAGACTTAACAACCGGATATTCAGGGATATTCAGGGCATTTTTTTTTTTTACTACCCCTAGTGGTAGTGGCCCTAGGCTGCAGCCTAGGTAAGCCTATAATCTGCGCATGCTCGGGGCGCAAATTTTGCCCCACCGAGAAATAGGAGACAGCCAATTGGAGCGCTGCTACAGCTCACGTGTAAGCCAAAAGTATTTGCAGTGCCATAGACTTGCATTCGGCCGGCGTCCCGACTCCTCCCCTATGTATTTTCACAGTGAATTTTACACACACACAGATAAAATGTTTATTGTATTGGAGGATTTTTTATGAATGCTGATAGGCGCCGACAGAATATCAGCCGCATTTTGTGAATAAACAATGTTTATTTTTAAAAAACTTTTACAAGTCGCAACTAGGAAGTGAAGGTGGGGGCGGCGCCCCAGCGCCCTCTATTGGCCAGCCGCCACTGCTGTAATGTACATGCCAAACCCTTGAAACACATCTTCAAAAAAGATGCAAAAAGAGAACTCATATGAACACTTATCCTCCTCCTACAAATAGATACAATATGGAATGTAATAAAACATGCAATTACACATGTACTGTACAGAGCAGACATACATTGTAAATAGGGCTGGGTATCGCCACTGATTTCCCAAAACGATTCGATTCCGATTCACAGCTCCCGATTCGATTCCGATTCGATTTAGTTACAATATCAATTATCCTTGAATATGAAGAGATTCTCAGAACTAATGCTATAAATGGTTCAAGGAACCCTATAACATGTAGCATTGTTAAAGATATCAATGTTTACATTAAGAATTGACTCCAACTGACCAACATTTTGCTAAATCAGACACGACAAAAAGTGCTTTTTAACGTGCTTTACTGCAGCCAGTGTAAATAAAGGGGCTACAAACATAGCCTATCGGTAAACAAGACATCACATATCCCTCAGGACTGTCTCAAATAGCTTATTTGCATAATATATATATATACAAACGATCTGTTATGTAGGACTAGATGTTGATATCCCTCGATAGATACATACTTAAGGCACCGATGAGACACTGTGGTGTTCAAATGAGCGATGGCATCCTTTGGGTTGTCAAGTGGGCGCCCTCCTTCATGAATGTTTCGCTGATAAGCCCATGACACCTCCAGAGGGTTCAGCAGTGAATCCCAGCGTCCCAGGTTCACTCCCTAGATGCGATCAGCTCATTTGAACGCGCGGGTCGAGTCCTTTCTTTATACAAAATAGAAATGTGCAAAACTCAAACGAAAATAGTGCAATAGATGAGGGTATTTTGGGGAACAAAAAAACACATTGTAAACCATATAATGTCCATGAAACTAAAGCCCTTCATTACTGCTTTCTCACTTTTTGGAGATTGCAAGATTTTATTCAGGAATAAACATAATTGGAAAATCAATGATTATTAAAATACTGTAGTATACAGTAACAATAAGTTAGTGGAAACACCACAAATCTACGGAACCACTTATTGAGGCATCACCCTGATGTGAAATATGGAAAAGAGGATCCGAAACAAGCCTCGCTGATAAAGTGGCAAGTGATTGTCAGGTACGAGTCC
Organism: Nansenia antarctica; assembly: GCF_963989245.1. Classification (NCBI taxonomy): domain Eukaryota; kingdom Metazoa; phylum Chordata; class Actinopteri; order Argentiniformes; family Microstomatidae; genus Nansenia; species Nansenia antarctica. The sequence goes on from NC_137674.1 coordinate 66,490,649, forward strand.
ATTGCTCTGGATGTCCAGCTGTCACACGTTATGGCAACTCTCTCTGCTGGCTGGAGTGAAGTTGCGATGTCACGTTTCACCTGCGCAGACATGTCTGGGACTATCACTTCACTCAACTGTTTGCGTGTCGGTAACACGTAGCGTGGTTCTAGTACACTCATGGGCGTCACCACCATATATTTGGGGGGGACGTGTCCCCCCCACCTTTGAAACAAGGTCGTTTGGACCCCCCCACATTTGCCATCAAAAATATGTTGCATGACTGGTCAGCGTTATTTTCATTGCTTCACAATCAAATCCGTTCCACTTTATGAGTAGGGGATTGCCCATATCCAGAAGTCCACTCCGCGTTTTACTTCTGTTTTTAACACGGCAGCGGCAGAATCAGACACGCACGCAGATTCAAAACATTCAGACTGAGGCAAGACGATATTTAGATCATCCACCAAGATGGATATAAGGAATTTTTTTTCTAAGAAGAGAAAAGTAAGTCAAAGTCATCCAAGTTTTCCCGTGAGTGGCCAAACAGCAACATTGCGTTCTCCCAAGGTCAAACACAGCCAGCTTTTCTGATAAGAATGTTAGCACCTTATGAGACATTCTCTGTATTAGCAATAGAATTAGCATAGCCTACTAGCAACCAAATACGAGCTAGATCAGCTATATGGCACTAGCAGTTTTGTTAGGCATTACTAGTGCGGTTAGACATGTTTAAATGCAGAACAGACACAGGCGAAATGTCATCAAAAGCACAGAATGGCGACAAACACCTCACAGTGCTTACCTGTCCTGTCATTATTGCATCTCCTGCCCGTGTTCATTGCCCTGAGCATTTGCACTATTTAATTTGGCCATTGCACCCACCCAAAGAATCAATTTTGCATCTGATTGCTTGAGCTAGGGTTAAAAAATAAGAAGAAAACACCTGTTCCATTTATTTTTCTATTTCTAAAATGCTTGTGATTGTATTTTTTGTATTGATGATTGTATTTCTAATGTCAAATGTTCTATTAGAGAAAAACAATATGAACAAGTGCTCAATGCATCCCCATTTCTCCTGATATAGTGGTTGAGAGTGAGAGTGAGTCAGAGGCAGGGGCAGCAGGCAGGGGCAGTGGAGACAGCTCTAATTCACTCTTTGATTTTTTTTGTTTGTTATAGTTGTATGTTCTGCAATGCACTGAAGAGGGCTAAGTTTGATTGTAATAGGCTCTGAGTAGCCTAGGTACATGTTTCCTCATAACTTTTTATTCAATTTGTTGACTCAAAGTTACCTCATTCTTTTCTAATGCACTCTTTGATTCTTTTTGAATCTTCATATTTAATAAAGTACCTAAAAAGTGCCACGTGTCAGTGTCAGGCCTCTGTGAGTTAAACCAAAACATAATAGTAGTCAGTAATTGCAGACCATGCCAGCTCCAAGGAAAAACAAAGAAAGAGGGAGATTATTTTGGGTGTAAAACGCACCAGAATGCAGGAAATTGAATCTACTATTTAAAAAAAATCGGGGGGGGGACCCCCAGACCCCCCGAAAAATAAGTGTCCCCCCCACATTCAAAAAGCTGCTGACGCCCATGAGTACACTGACGACACTGACGACGCTGTAGTAATTTGTTGGGCACGCGGAGAATTTGATTGTAATTTGCAACCAAACGTCTTTATCAGCGAGGCTTGTTTCGGATCCGCTTTTCCATGTTTCACGTCAGGGTGATGCCTCAATAAGTGGTTCCGTAGATTTGTGGTGTTTCCACTAAATTTAACCTCCACTGCGCACAGCTTGCATATGGCTTTGCTTTTGTCCTGCTCATCTCTATCGTCATCATTTTTACATCCAAAATGCACCCAGACATCTGCCTTTAAGCCTGGTCGTTGCGTGAGATATGATAAATTCTTGTAGCGTGAGATCTGGCCACGAGATCTCGTTGCCGGTTGAAGCTGCAAGCAAAACAATTTAAAATAAAATAAAATGAAAGATCGATCTCGGGATTTATGAATCGATAATCGCTCATTCAATGAAGATCGATTCAGAATCGGGAAATCGATTTTTTTAACCCAGCCCTAATTGTAAATACATGTAACTAAACTTGTAAATAAAGAAACTGTATACATTTTGTGGTATTCTGTAGTAATAAAGTAGTTAGGAAAGAATGAGACCGGGAGACACGCAGATGCTCTTCACTTCGCACGTTTATTCAACTCCTTCTTCTTAACATCCGTAAGTGCATACATCACTTCCGTAATTGCATACATCACTTGCATACTAGCGCCCACTGGCGGTATAAACAGACACAACATTTCCCCCTTTCTTAAAGGAATTACAGTACTCAAAGAATGCCATATTCTGTAGACTGGTGTCAGTACAATTGAAATAAAATGAAAACTAAGGAAATGAAAATGAATGAATCAGCAGAATGAATAACAACAATAAACAGTTTATGACAGTGAAACATGAATTGAACCTTCACTTTTGTCATTGCATTGTAGGACCTTTTTGTACTAAGTTAGAACCGTGTTCTATCCTACCCTTTTAGTACGTTCTCTACGGCACAAAGTCTACCAGCCACCTAGGTGGGTTTCTGACTCTCAGGTTCCTTCTTGGACCTGGTTCATTAAACACATTCTCTGGCTCGGGCACCATGAACTCCTCTAGCTCAATCTCCTTTTCACCACTGGTGCCAGACAGAGCATCCTTGGGGAAGCGTGTAAGCTTGGATGCATTCCATTTTCGACCATCACTGAGCAGGTATGTATTCTGTCCTGCTTTACTAACTACTGTCAGCGGTTCTGTGAATCTTGATGATCCCTTTTTTACATGCTCCGGTCTGCGGACACGTACGGTGTCATTCACTTGGAACATGGGCACTTTCGCTCCCCTCATTCTGTCTGTGTACTCCTTACTCTCCTGTTGCTTGCGTCTCACTGTCTCCTGCACTTTCTCATGTGACTTAATTTGTTGTGAGACAGGGAGGACATTTAGTTTTGTACGCATCTTTCTGTTCCTCAGCAACTCAAAGGGAGTAGCTCCTGTAGTAGCATGCGGCGTAGCGCGATAGTTCAGTAAGAACTCTGTTACTGCATGTTTCCATGGCTTGTGCATTCTCTCAGCCGTCTGAATACACTCTTTGAGAACTCGATTAAATCTCTCAATAGCCCCGTTGGCTCTTGGATAATAAACACTGGAACGCAGGTGCTTTATCTCTCTCTCTCCCAGAAAGCTTGCAAAAGCATGGGAGGTAAACTGACATCCGTTGTCAGAGACCAGGAAGGAAGGGTTACCTTCACGACTAAACACTGTAGTCAAGAAGCTAATAACCGCCTCTGTAGTTACAGTAGAGACAAACGCCACCTCTGGCCACTTACTGTAATAGTCTGTGAGTGTAATAGCATAACGGCAGTCCCATGTCGCACAGTCAAAGGGACCAACAATGTCAATGGCCACCTTCTCCCATGGTCCACCTGGCAGTTCCACTGGGGTAAGTGGTGCAGGCGCAGTTTTGGCTGTTTTGTCATTGTATTGACAGGGTACACATGAGCCTACTAATGTCTGGACACATCTGTCCATTTGCGGCCACCAATATAGCTCTCGTAGTCTCTGTTTAGTACGCACTATTCCCTGATGCGCTTCATGAGCTAAATTTACAACTTTAGACCGTAGTGTAGTAGGAACCACCACACGGTCGGGGCCTCTCATGACAAGTAGTTCATCCACAGCCAGTTCATCTCTCACTCTAAAATATGGAGCAAGTTCCTTTGTCACATTCTTACTGCATTTTGGCCAACCTTTCTGTATCTGCTATCTCAGTTGAGTCAGTTCAGGACAGGCCTCACAGGCAGCAGTGAACTCGGTCACAGATATGGCATGTGAGGAACCTGTGAACACAGTAGCCACCATGTCTGGCTCCTCCTCCACCTCTCCTGTCGAAGGCAGAGGGAGTCTGGACAAGCAGTCAGCAGTCACATTACGTTTCCCTGGATGGTAAGTGACATCATAAGTAAAGCATAGTAGACGTGCAGACCATCTCGCTATTCTCAGACCTGCGCGACCCGTACCCCTGGAAGTGAGTAGGGTTGTTAACGCTTGGTGGTCTGTGCGTAGGACAAAACGATGTCCCCACAGGTAGGTTCTCCACCTTTCCACCGCCCAAACGCATGCCAGCGCCTCACGCTCGACGGTAGAGTACTTTCTCTCTGCAGGAGAAAGTGTCCTGGACGCAAAAGCTATGGTTCTCTCTGTATTGTCTGGGTGGATCTGGCTCATTACAGCCCCCAATCCATAGTTAGAAGCATCGGTAGTGACATAAGTAGGTAACTCAGGATCATATAATGCTAAGGTAGGACTCTCAGTAATCAGTCTCTTAACCTCAGTAAAACTGGACTCTGCATCCGCTGTCCATTCAAACTTAGTGTCAGTAGATTCCCTGAGTGTAGCACGTAGCGGTTCCACCACAGTAGAGAAGTCAGGTATGAATTTACTATACCACGATGCAAGTCCTAGGAAGGACCGCAGGGAGGATGTGTCGTGCGGGGCAGGCGCGTTCGCCACAGCACTGACCCTGTCTTGGTCAGGATGAAGACCATCTTTGGACACAGTGTGGCCCAGGAAGCGCAGAGCTTTCTGGTTGAACTTACACTTGTGCATGTTCAGTTTAAGTCCCACTTCATTTAGAGCATGTAGCACTCTCCGTAGGCTGACATCGTGATCCTGCTGTGTGATGCCGTAGCAAATCACATCATCCAGGTAGGCCTGTACGCCTGGCAGGCCTGTCAGTACAGTCGACATCATTTTCTGAAAAGCTGAAGGAGCAGAAGCGAGGCCAAATGGCACTCGGCAGAAACGAAAGAGACCCTCATGCGTGATAAACGCAGTTAAATCACGGCTATCTGGATGCAATGGCAACTGGTGATAAGCAGAGGCTAAGTCTATAGTAGAAAAGACTGTGGCTCCACGGAGCTCAGCGAACAGTTCATCCATGTGCGGTAAGGGATGACAGTCACTGATGATTGCCTTATTAGGTTCTCTGAGGTCAACACACAGGCGAGGCTTTCCTCCCCCCTTTCTCTGGGTCACAACTATAGGGGAAACCCATGGAGATGCGTCTATACGTTCTATAACGCCTTTTTCTTGTAGATCTGCGAGCTCATCGGTCACAGCCTGCCTCACTGAGAACGGAAGCCTCCTCAGTTTCTGCTGTACTGGCACAGCATCTGGTTTAACCTGTATTTTGTGCATAAAACCTTTTGCACACCCTAACTCCTGTACTAGAACCTCTGGTTCGGTCTGTGCAGTGGTACTCTGTACAGTAGGTGCTCGGAGCACAGTAGGAGAGCTAGCAGAGCTAACAGTAATAATTTTGTTACCCTCAATGCACATCTGCAATGCTACAAATAAATCTACTCCCAGCAATGCATTTCCTGATTCAACCACTATCAATGAACCTGTAACTGAATGTCCATTATGAACAACTGTAGCATGCATGCAACCTTTAACAGGAATTTTCTCTCTGGAGTAAGTAAGCAGATTCACTGTAGGCTCAGCAAGGACACATGTATGGAAAAGTGTCTGGTAAGTACTCTCTGGAATAATAGAAACAGATGAGCCTGTATCCACTATCAGCTCAACATCATGGGAATGATAATTTGCATCAACTCGTACAGTACACATAATTTTATCATTCACGACGGCCCCCTGCATGTAAAGCACAGTAACGTCATTCACCACTACCTCACGCACCTCTTTTTGAGCCGATCTACACACCTTGGAAAAATGTCCAACTTTTCCGCATGTATTGCAAGTCACCTTAACCGCCGGGCATGTAGGCTTGTTAGCTAAGTGTCCTGTGGATCCGCATCGGAAGCAGGCGCGCTGATTCCCAGTTGTAGCTGGCTGGCTGTAGACCGTGGCAGGTGCAGTCGTCGTCGGAGCTTTCTTCTTGCCCTTGTCGAACCTCCTCCTCGTCGGCTGTTTCTCGATGGCTCTCACCGAAGCTGTAGCTCCAGAGAGAACGTTGGAGTTCCGTAGTCCAGCCTCGATTTGTAATGCCATTGAAGTAGCTTTGTCCAGAGACAAGTCCGATTCAAGCAAAAGTCTGTCTCGTATGCGTGTATTAGCAACACGCTCAATCAGTTGATCACGAATCATTTGTTCCTCCATGGCACCAAATTCACAAGCTGCAGCTAGCTCGCGTAATGAAGCAAGGAACTGATTAACCGTCTCGTCAGGACCCTGAGCTCTCTGTCGAAATTTGTGACGTTCAGCAATCACATTCACCTTAGGAACAAAGTACTTTTTCAGTCCATCCACGGCAGAAGTGTAGGTAACACCCGTATCCTTTAGAGTGTAGAACAGTCTTTGTCCTTCGGTCCCAAGTGCATGGAGAAGGACCGCGCGCTTTCTTTCCTCCGGCCATTTTTCTCCGGTAGCATCAATTACGAGCATGTAATTTTCAAACATTCTCAACCAAGTAGGAAAAGAAATAGCAGGTTCGCCTGGCACAGGCATGAACGGTGTAGGTAAGGGTACGGAAATAGCCATCCTCGTCGCCAAAAATGTGGTATTCTGTAGTAATAAAGTAGTTAGGAAAGAATGAGACCGGGAGACACGCAGATGCTCTTCACTTCGCACGTTTATTCAACTCCTTCTTCTTAACATCCGTAAGTGCATACATCACTTCCGTAATTGCATACATCACTTGCATACTAGCGCCCACTGGCGGTATAAACAGGACACAACACATTTACAGTTGAATTGCCCTATAATATAAACTACACTTTATACGTTTGCAGGAATAGGGCTATACAAATAAAAGTTGTTGTTATTATTATTATTATTATTATGATATTACTTGTTGGGGGCTTTATTGAATGACAACATTGTGGTTACTAGGCAGCAGTCATATCATTGGCAAAAATGCCCACTGGAATATAGCTAGCTATGATGTACAGTAGCCTACTGTGTAGACTAGCCAGGCTATCAATGTGCAGAACTGTGTAGACTATCATTGCAGTAGTATCTGTTATACTCTCTTATCTGTTATAATCTGTTATACTGTTATTAACAACTACTGAAATATTGTACGATAGAAATGTTCGAGTAGGCTATGGCTGTTATGCGATGTAGCATCTACGTCTGTAATCATCTACTGTACTACCCTGTTGATGTAGTCTCTACTTAGACAGAAGATTACAGATAATGTTTGTGACTTACCGTTTTACCGAACGAAGAAAATAACCTTGTAGAAGGAAGGAAATTGTGTAACTTGTCCGAAGTTGTACAGTAGCCGACGCTGTCCGACCGATTTCAGTTGTGACGTGACGTCAATGCTCAATGCGCCACAAAACCATCCGGTGGCCGAAAATATATGACACCCTCTTAGATCTACCATAGACAATGAATTGGCCCAATGCAAGTGAACGGGATCTCTAGAGCTACCATAGACAATGAATGGGGCCAATGCAAAGTCTATGGTAGATGGTCGTGTTCACTTCATCCAAACTAACTCGCTAGCAACATCAGTGAGTTTGTTGAATTATGTAATCATTTGTAACTGCGCTATCCGAAATCAGCAGTTATCAAATGAATGAATTACACATGTGAAAACTATAATAGCCCATCTTTGATCGCGGTTGGCGATGCCGCGAATTAAACGAATTAAATGATCGATATGTTCATGATCGTGTACATCGATATTTGTTAAATATCCACAGCAAAGTAGGCTACCAACATTTACGGATGACTTTCAATCAAAATAACAGACTTGGTTGAAATATTGATTCCTTAGAATTAGGTAAATACTATGTTATAGTACATGTGTGCAATATAAATAAACTGAAATGACATACTTTATTCCCACACGGCGGGTTCTAGGCTGTAGGCCTAAGGATGAATGAATGAATGAATGAATGAATGAATGAATGAATGAATGGTCTTTATTGTCATTGCTATAGTACAGGTACCAAACAACGACAATTGGGAGGGGTGGCTCCCCTGGTGCTAGGAAAGAAAAAAAAACTAAAAAAACAAGAAGGGAAAGGAGCTGGTTTACATAAATAAAGGCTATGTACACTATCCACTATACTATACTGTACAGATAAAACGACTAGGGTTGTCATATTGCACATAGTGTTATTGCACATTCATTTAAAGTGTCGCAGTTTGCAGGCTTGAAATGTACACATTACTACACCTGATTTTTCAATCCAGCAGCTGCCATCAATCCGTCCAGACTGTCCAGGGCCCAGAACCTAGGTCTTTGCTGTGTTCAGGGCCTGGATGGCCCTGGGGTAGAAGCTGAGCTTCAGTCTGTTTGTCCTTGCGGCCATGGTCCTGTACCGCCTTTTCGAGGGCAGCCGGGCAAAGTGTTCGTACCCAGGGTGGGATGGGTCTCTGGAGATCTTGGAGGCCTTCCTGAGGCAGCGTGTGTTGTACAGCTCTTCCAGAGAGTCGAGGGGGGCGCCGGTGATCTTCTGGGCTGTTCTCACGACTCTCTGTAACGCATTTCTCTCTGCGGCTGTGCAGCTGGAGAACCAGTTGCAGATGCAGTAGGTGAGGATGCTCTCCACTGCGCAGCGGTAGAAGGCCACCAGTATCTCCTGCTTGTTGTGGTCCTTCCTGAGGACTCTCAGGAAGTAGAGCCGCTGTTGTGCCTTCTTGATGATGGCTGCTGTGTTGTTCTTCCAGGACAGGTCATCCTGTATGTGCACCCCCAGGAATCGGAGGGTTGAGACTCTCTCCACGCTCTCTCCGTCGATGAGCAGGGGCTGGACCTCAGATTTTTTCCTCCTGAAGTCCACGATGATTTCCTGGGTCTTTGACTGGTTCAGCAGCAGGTTGTTAACCTTGGGTGCCTAGGCAAGCAGCTGAGGAGCTATCGGCAGCAGGACCTTCACTGGAGCTGAAGGAGCGGGTAACATGAAACTTCACCACAACTGGAAATCACTTTGACAGTGAATAAAGATGGGACACACTGTGTGTTTTTCTTCATGTGCTTTATGCCAATAACATACTCCATTGGGATACGTGTGTTTCTGGTCATAGGTTCTGGTTGGTGTAGTTGTAGCGTATCATTTTTGGTGTAGGTAGGGGCCCGAACAATGACTCAAGCCCAGGGGCCCCCACTAGGTAGGGGCTATGCTTGGGAAATGGAGTTGAATATAAGATCTAAAGAATTAGCCTACTTGTTGTGAGTTTGTTTTCAGAATTTAGCAGTTGGCAGTGTTTCTCATGTTTTGGTCTGGCCTATGTATGCTATTTGTCCTGAATGTGCCTTATTACTATGCTCTCAATAACGTTATGTGGATTGTTGTCGGCACTCTGAATTCATCAGCGATTGTAGTGTGTCAGTTGCGTGTGCGTGTGTGTGTTACATTTGTGTTCCAAATGTCTACATTCGATTCTAGTCAGTCTGGTTATCTCAAGCTTTTTATGTTAACAATCCGTGTTGATGTTGCGTTTGGAAATAGGGCTGTTGTGTCGCAAATGCCAGGGCTGTTTTTTGATTCCAGTCCGCCCCTGGACACACAGTACAGTATGTACATGTTTTAACCTTGCAAAGGAGACGCAGTCACATTGGATTCATCATCCTCAGCTGGTCTCAAGTGTGTAACTGATGCAGTCCGTTTGCTCCTCACTGTAAATGAAAACTAAGTGTTATTCTCTCCTTCACTAATGCCTGGCTTATTCATCATGCTTGCAAATGGGTTATAGCCACTTTCTGTCATTACCTGTTATTGTCTGTCAAGCTATTCTGAACAGACTCTGTGTAAACTAATAAATAGGGTTAGGGTTAGACAAAGGGTTAGACAAAGTCCATAAGCGGTGCGTGTGCAGCTCATCAATATCCTTATACTGTACACCAGTAAAACCGGTTTATCAGGTTCCTGTTCTGCTGCATAAAAGACAGAATCAAATAAACAAAAGTACACAAAGGTACAATCATATAGGGAAGACGTCATGAATGTTACGGTCAGATAGGGAACCCAAGCGCAGACACAGACAGAGACAGATTAAAGTAAAATAAAGCATAATTTATTTAAGGGAGTAGGCAGAGAATAGTTGTAGGGCAAGCGGGGGGTCAGGCAGGGGGCGTAGTCAGCAGGCAGGCAGGGGCTTAGGCAGGAGGGGTTGTCGGCAGGCAGGCAGGGGGGGTTAGGCAGGAGGGGTAGTCGGCAGGCAGGCAGGGGCTTAGGCAGGAGGGGTAGTCGGCAGGCAGGCAGGGGCTTAGGCAGGAGGAGTAGTCGTTAGGCAGGCAGGGGTCAGGCCGGTAGGGCAGGCAGGCAAGAGGGCAGGTAGGGCAGGCAGGAGGGCAGGTAGGGCAGGCAGGCAGGAGGGCAGGTAGCAGGAGGGCAGGCAGGCAAGAGGGCAGGTAGGGCAAGCAGGCAGGAGGGCAGGTAGGGCAGGAGGGCAGGTAGCAGGAGTCCGGTAGGGGTACTGGGGGTAAAGGCAAAACAGGGGTAAGTAGGAGGCAGGTACAGGCAGGGGAGTAATTAGGTAGGGGAGCTGGAAGCGTATCATACGGTAAACTGAAGCTACGATCTGGCAGTGAAGTGAAGGCTGGAACGGGTCTTTATGCAGGGTTAACGATGTGGTAATTGTGAACAGCCGGACAAACGCACACCTGAAGCCACTCCTGCCAATTAGAGGGAGAGAGAGAGAGTGGGTGTGTTCGGAATGGTATACTACCATACTGCATACTAGCATACTCAATGAGTATACAGCATACTGCCTACTAAATTCATAATAAGTATGTGAAAACCAGCCGACCATTTACACTGTATGCATACTGCCTCCCAGAATGCATTTCGCCGGGAGCGGCGAATCAAACCTCCTTTACAAATGTCATTTTATGAAGTTTTAATATGTTTTCAGGCGAGAAAGTAACCACATGTATTCCCAAAATGTGTCCAGTTTACCAAAATAACCCGTTTATATATCTGATCTGACGATTTTTTGCATCTTCTGTTCGCTAGCTGCGTTCGTAAATTCGCCCTGGAAATATGATCAGCACTCATGGAATGCCTCTTGTCCAATCAAATTACCTGGTCCCTTTATGACGTTGCACCCAGTGTGCGCTCCGGCGCTCTCAGGGCGATTTTACGAACGCACCCTACGTTGCTTACCTTCACTCACTCGACAGAAATATCGTAACATAATTACAACACGTTGTAAAATGATTTAGGGGCCAATATCTTTACCTAGCTCAAGTAACTAGCTTACTATGTTGTCTTAACAGTTGGTAAAATAACATGATTAAAATAAATATATATGAGCAATAACATATCGTGGGCAAGCACTACAACCAACTTGTCCGTCTGAAGCTACAATACTGGGATCATTCGTGATTGGGCTACAAGCAGTCAAATACTAGGTGAACGTGTGTAAGACACAAATAAACTTGGATTTCATGCATTTCAAGTGGCATATTTGTAATCATGACGACTAGCCTGGTCTAAGAATGCATTTCATCATGTTAATTCCCAGTATAGTGAAAATACCACCGCTCATCCGTGATCAGACTTAGCTGGGGTGCTGCAACTGAAGAGTATCAAATAGAGTGCAAGAAAGCAGCATCTGCCCACTCAAATATGTGCAAAAAACTATGTTTATTGCAAGCTTTCGGTTCCCAGGCTATCGGACAATGTAAACAAAAGCTGTATGACAAGTTTGTATGACGCAGTTTGACGAAGCTGAAAGCGCACAGGGTTGCCAGATGGGATTGACAATTTACAGCCTAAACTTTCTATAACCTCAAAATCAAGTAGCCCATTCGGCGGTAACCCGCCCCATCTGGCAACCCTGGACGCAATCCTGCAACCCTGGACGCGAAATGCATTTTGGGGAAGCAGTTTGCCAAAAGTGTCCATCGTAACTGACTTCAATTTTCCCGGAAGTAATTGCTCGCCTACTAAATTTCTCGCATACTCAAATCTTGCATACTGTACAGTGTGAACGCACTACATACTCAAAATCTACGTCATATCTAGTATGAGTAGTATGCTAGTATGCTATTCCGAACACAGCCAGAGAGAGGGAGAGAGGGAAGGAGAGAGAGAGGCACTGCCCACTAACTAGAGGTAGAGGGCGTGACAATGAAAGCATTAACCAGTTGCATTATAAAGGAGCGTAATTCAATATTACATTTGTTTCTAATCTCTATGAAATGTGTTTTGCTCTCCAATGTTTTTGAGGATCTAGAGATCTTTTTGAGAGAGAGCCTTTTGTTTGAGATGTTGCAACATTTCAGAGTTTAACCATTTTTATTTGTTTATTTATTGGAATAAATTACCCATAGGCATGAGCTACTTTTAGTGGGGTCCACATTACATACATTACAAATATCATTTAAAATATACTTTAAATTACAAATATCAAACATTAAAACCTACATTATACAAATATCAAACAATACAATATGTCATACATCATACAATTTTACATTCGGCATAATATAAAACACTTATATATCTAGTTACATAAAAATAAAACAAATTACAACCATGTTAGAGAGGACTACACATTTCCATTTACGGTGCATCACCATCTAGTGTCACAAGTTTGCTGTATGCAAAAGGTGTGTTGCAAAAGGCTTAACCCTTATTTGCCCTTATAACCCTTATTTGCTTTTTGAACATAATATGCTTACTTGTCACGTTTATAATTTCTGTTGGCAGTAGGTTCCATGACTTCATGGCTCTGTATCCCACCGTGCGTCTAAGAAAACAAACTTGATGTACCAGACAACGAAATGCTCTTTAGCATCTAACCAGAAGTGCAAATAGTGATCTAAAACATGATAGTGATAGGTGCAGTATGGCAAGTAGAGGAATATAGAGGTATACAGGAGAGAGATAGCAGTAAGCTATGTACAGATAAGGTAGCTCTGTACAGTATGGTGTATACTGATGTATAAATTAGAGGCTATATCAAAAAGAGGTATGTACAAATGTGGAAAGATTAGAACATTTAGGATAAGAGATACTACCACAATGTAGCTCCAGTATATTAGCAAACGTATTATTGATGCTCTCAGGCTATGTATACCTATTATCATGCAGCTTATCAATACATATTTTCATGATGTAATAATTTAATTGCCAAGCTAAATGAGGCCTTTCAGCAGGAAGTGATATCCCTGAAATCTCTAGAAATCCTCAGGTTTTGAAATTGGAAAAATTTGGGTGTAAAGAGGGTGTAAAGTCTCTTTCAGATTGATAAGATCAATGTCACTTTGACTTGGCTGCATTTGGGAAGGAGCCCAATGTGTTTGCAAACTAACTACCCGCACCTACATTGACTTACTGTGGAGTTCATTAGTATAAGCAGTAAAGCCAACCCAACCAGGCTCCTGAATGCAGCATAGTCCTTGTCAGCCAGGACCTCATAGAACTGGCTTGGAATGACACCCACTTGGTAAATGATCAACTGTTCTGTGAAGAACAAATGAATTGGTGCAACGTGAGAAGTGACTCCTTGTAAAAAAACAAGCCCATGTAGCTCATCCCAATGTTTGTATAGATAAGCTTGCAGTCTTGTACTACACCTGAGTGATTGATTTCAAACTAAAGGTCAATTGGAAAAACTGAGCAATAGCATAGACAAAATAGTCTCACTCTTCCATTCTCTTTTTCCTCACAACAACTGATTGGATAGGAAGATGGAAGCAACATGGTAGTAACCTCCTCAGTTCTTTATCAGTGGATGTCCAGAACAAAGAGCCGTCTGATATAATTGAGATGGGTAATGATGATAACCTATATTGTCTATAGCCAACTTACAGTTCAAAATGTTAGTCATTTAGCAGGCACTCTTATCCTAAGTGACTTGCAATAAGTACATTTGTTTAAAGTCAGTGAAACAGCTATAGATCACAGTCATTGCAAGTAAGACTTCCTATAAATAAGTGTCAAAAGCAGTCACAGTGCTAGAGAAAGGGAAGAAAACAATTGTTAGTTGTTATTTGTATTTTTTTGGCGGTCATGGCATGGTTCACATGTTCATATAAACATACATGTAGGCCTACCTGTGAGTGTGACGCCGAGTAGCGTCCCGAACATCAACACGTTCTGACTGGACCATGATGGGAAGAGGACCCTCTGTATGCTGCAGAATCACTGCACAAACTTCCAGTCTAATTTTGGCCTTTATGTGAAAGGTGCCCAAGCCCCTTTTGTACAATTTGGAGAAAAAAAACCTGCACATTGTATGAGGCTACGAGGGTGTGTGTTTTAACTTAACACATTTTGTAACTTGTAACAGGCACTGACATTTTGATACCGCCTAAATGCTATTCATCCAGCCCAACCTAAATGCTATTTATCTAGCCTAACCGCCCAAATGTGTGATCAAAAGTAGCCCATTCGGCGGGAACCCGCACCATCTGGCAACCCTGCTCGCGTTGTCGTGGTTTGTCACATGACATTAATAAGTAATTACAGAGAAAGTAAAATGACATTTCCGCATTGAATAGAGCAACATAACATTTCTGTAGATGATTTGCAATGCATGCTAGAATCAAGGGGTATGGCTTCGAAGCTAGTCTGGTCCTGAAATCGCTCGAAACGAAGCCGTGGATAGCCCTCCCCCTTACCCCTAGCCCTAGATGAAATATGAATTGGGACACCCCTAGCCTAAACGTGAACGCGCAAAACGAAGCCATAGGGGTGAAAACGAAGCCGTAAGGGTGAATTGGGATTGGCGGATTGGCCCTACATGTCAGGTAAACTGGACTGGTCATTCTGTGTTGGAATATGCACAAATGGAGCTGCAGCTATGACAGGCTGGCTGTCTGGTTTTACTACCCGTGTCAAACAGGTTGCTTGTGAATGCCAGTCTACACACTGCATCATTCACAGGGAAATGCTGGCTAGCAGAAAATTGTCGCCTGATCTGAACAATGTTTTGAATGACGTTATCAAAATTATTCATCACATCAAAGTAGGGGTGTAACGAGACGTCATTATCTGTATCTGTTTAACCATAAAAATATCTGTATTATATTTAATACATGGATATTTATAGCATAGCATAGAGTACAGCACAGTGTTTTATTTGTATAGTATAGTGGATAGTGTATATAGCCTTTATTTATGTAAACCAGCTCTTTTCCCTTCTTGTTTTTAGTATCTTTTTCCTAGCACCAGGGGAGCCCCCCCCCCTCCCAAATTTCATTGTATGGTACCTGTACTATATTAATGACAATAAAGACCATTCATTCATTCATTATATTTGTAAAGTTTCTGACCAAACCTATGTACTTTCAACTCCTGATAGGAGAAAGGCAACTCAACTTGGTCACATTAACCTTCTGAAGCCATACTATGCTCGCCCATCTACAGTTAGGTCCGGAAGTATTTGGACAGTGACACAATTTCCATAATTTTGGCTTCGTATGCCACCACAATAGATTTGAAATTAAACAATCGAGATGTAATCGCAGACTTTCAGCTTTAATTCAAGGGATTGAACAAACATATTGTATGAAACGTTTAGGAATTGCAACCATCTTTATACACAGTTCCCTATTTTCAGGAGCTGAAAAGTAATTGGACAAATTAACAAATAATATGTTTCATTTTTAATACATTGTCGAGAATCCTTTGCAGGCAATGACTACCTGAAGTCTGGAACACATGGACATCACCAAATGCTGGGTTTCCTCCTTTGTGATGCTTTGCCAGGGCTTTACTGCAGCAGTCTTCAGTTGTTGTTTGTTTGTGGGTCTTTCTGCCTTTAGTTTTGTCTTCAGAGAGTGAAATGAATGCATGATCGGGTTGAGATCTGGTGATTGACTCTGGCCATTGCAGAATATTCCACTTCTTTGCCTTGAAAAACTCCTGGGTTGCTTACGCAGTATGTTTTGGGTCATTGTCCATCTGTATTGTGAAGCACCATCCAATCAACTTTGCTGAATTTGTCTGAATCTGAGTAGACAGTATATGCCTAAACACTTCAGAATTCATCCGTCTGCTTCTGTCTTCTGTCACATCATCAATAAACACTAGTGACCCAGTGCTATTGGAAGCCAGGCATGTCCATGTCATCACACTGCCTCCAAGTTTTCTTTACAGATGATGTGGTATGCGTCGGATCATGAGCCGTTCCAAGCCTTCTCCATACTTTTCTCTTCCCATCATTCTGGTACAGGTTGATCTTAGTTTCATCGGTCCAAAGAATGCTGTTCCAGAACAGGGCTGGCTTTTTTAGATATTTTTGGCAAAGTCTAATCTGGCCTTTCTATTCTTGAGGCTTATGAATGGCTTGCACCTTGTGGTGAACCCTCTGTATTTGTTTGTGTGAAGTCTTCCCTTTATGGTACTCTTGGATAATGATATGCCTACCTCCTGGAGACTGTTCTTCACTTGGCTGGATGTTGTGAAGGGGTTTTTCTTTACCATGTAAAGGATCCTGTGATCATCCACCACTCTTGTCTTCCATGGACGTCCAGACCTTTTTGTGGTGCCGAGCTCACCAGTGCGTTCTTTTTTTCTCCGAATGTACTAGGGATGTCCCGATCCCATTTTTTCACTACCAATACCGATACCTGGGCTTCAGGTATCTGTGATACGGATATCAATCCGATATTTGTATTTATTGTTTTACTCCTGAATAATAACACATACTTCCCCAGTATATAGTCCACAACAACAGTTGGCTATTAAAGACTGCCAGCCTTTATTCAAGCAACAGAAACAGTACTCTGCCGTACTCAGTGACCAACTGGTTTAAAGTTAAAACAATTTAAACAGCAGAATTCAGCATTGTAGAAAAAAAAGAGTTACTGTCTGATTTCTAGTTTTAGTGCCTTCAGGTTTTTATTCTATTTATCTTCTCTTACAAATGGCAAATCAATTGTAGGACCCTTTTTTAAAGTGTAGCCTAGTGACGCCCGCTGGTGAGACCCGAAACCAGGGGTGTCAACAATATCTGCTTTTCGTTTTTTTCATAACAGGCAACTTGAAGTTTTAAAGTACCCACTCGATATACAACAGTTTAACGATCACTAAATACGTATAATCTGTGGGTTGGATTCACTGTTGCCGGAGGCTACCAGTAAGTGATACCTGGCTTCTAAACATACTTTCGTTTTAGAACGAAACGTTAGCCGCTAGCTGTTAGCAGCGTTTTTAGCAGTCACCATTCTTGAGCTGTACAAACATTCAAATACTCGTGTCGTCTTGAATTTTTTTGCGATTTCAATGTATGGCGCATCATTTGAAAGCTTACCATCTGTAAACAACCGGAAAATTACGTAAGCAAATGGTTTATGATTTGTAAGGCGGTCAACTTCTCCAGAATTGAGTTAGCCTAATTGAGTCTTCACTTACAAGCGAGTTCGTTTAATCTCAACGAGACGTCCTTGATATAACTTCTAAGATAACATGATTCAATCAAATATCAGGCACCACTACTGAACTGTTCTTTAAGATCATATTTATTTGAGCACATCAGCAAGCAATAATAGTTCATTTCCATGGAAAAGGGGTCCTATCTAGTTTCACCTCCGCAGGCCAGTATCAGCTAGCCGTCAACTGCAGAAGCTTCACCAGACGAGCCCAGTTTCGCCTTGATACATAGTCTTTATACATTTTGATTTAACATTTGGGGCTGGGCTGTCCCTCCTCCCCCTATCTGGTAGTTTTTAATTGTCAGCATTAAATCTGTTGCAACTGTCACCATTTGATTTGTAAGCAAGTGTTCTAGTTTGGTATGTGGCCTTCAACTCCTTTCGGTGTGTGTGCGAGTGTACTGTGTGTTATCTTCTTCTTCTGGCCCCCGGCCGTTAGTCATGGTGAGAGTGGTTGCACACTGTGTGAGCAGCCTAGTCTTGCGCAACGTTAGACACACACACATTCTGTTATGTTTTCCTAAACCCTTCCTTCAATTTGGATGTGAATACCCTTATCCTAAAGCTGAGAGTTTGCACTTTAAGCCCATATTCATTATATAACTGTAACTTGAAGATGTTTTGGTAAACAGTTAAAATAACACAAATTCTGTCTGTGTCCAAATATATATGGACCTAACTGTATGTCAGCTGCTTGTCTGGTTCAGGATCCTGACTTTAAGCACATTTTTTTGTGTTGTCTTTGCCTGGTGATTCAGTCCCTCCCTTCTGTCTCCTTCCCCTGGCTCTCTTCACCGTCTTCATTTGCTTCCTAGGCGCCATGGTTGCTGCGGTGTGCGGTGCCTGGGGGGGGGGGGGGGGGGGGGGGGGTGCTGATTTGGAGAGTTGGTTGTGGTGTCTATGTTCATTTTGTGTTTTGTATGTTATTTTTGTGTCCTGTATGTTTCGGGTCCTTTTGGTCCCTGATTTGTATGGGGGGGGCGGGGGTGGTATTTAGGCTGTGCTGGTGCTCTCTCTCTCTCCATGCATGCAGGAGCATACTTTTTGACCCTTTTGTTTGTGGCAGACCTTTTCTTGTTTTTACACCTTACAACATTCGTTAGTAATCAAATATTTAGTATTTTCTCTACCCCTGACTTGTCTCCCTTCTTGTCACTCCCTTTGAGCTGGGTTAGTGACACTGTTGCAATTTTACCAGAGTGAGATTATTATCCCATTCTAATTTGGGGAATCTTTCTGGCATTGCTGTTGCATTCAATAGTATGGATGTGTTGAAATTCTTTCAACCATTTATGTTTGTGTTTGTGTACAGTCTATCAACTGTAAGTGCATAAAAACGATGTAGGTGGAAACAGATGAGTATTGAGGATATCAGGAAGGAGCACGAGAGGTTAATGACAGAGAAGTGCGCAACATGGAATCAGCAAACAATCAATTAAGCCCACCATAAACATGCTTCAGCCTGTCACAACAGAGAGGATGAAACCAGAATTTCCTGCTAGGCTTGGTATTGGATACAAACGTATCAGAGTATAACATTCTCTGTCACTTCTCAGGTAAGGTCGAACGAGAGAGAGACAGAGAGACCTATTTTGTGATATAGGTATGTTCTACTACATCCAAAACTATAGCAATATTTTATAAAATATTTTTCTCTATAGCAATATTTTATAATGACCTGTCATTAAGTGCCATGTGTTTTATTTGGTAAAAGCTTGAACTGTTTGAACATTTAAGGGACACTTTGTTCGTTTCAGGGATTAATTGATTGTACAAACAATACATGTTGTATGTAGGGCTGCCACAAACGATTATTTTCATAGTCGACTAGTCACCGATTATTTTAACGATTAGTCGACTAATCGGATCATAAATTACAGCTTATCGCACAATTACTCAATCGCTCTTATTTAGCTATCATCTTCTAAATCAGCTTCTAAATTTAGCTTGAAGTTGTTGTTGTAGACATGTGCTAACTAAAAATAAAGACAATTAAAATGATTGTTCACTCAAAAATAGATATATAATGAACTTTGAAGATTTATTTCTGGCATCACTTGCATGTAATGTAGTGTAAAGAGTAGTAGAGAGTGCAAACTGCTGAGTAAAATGAGGTAGGCTAGGCACTAGGCAACCAAAAGAATACAAAAACAAAAATAAATACTTGTACAGATTACAAAAGTTTTGCTTTGCTTCACTCATCTCTGGCATCAAACATACATTTTAAATGTATTGAATAGTGCTGCAAAATAAAACGAGGTAGGCACTAAGGCAACTAAAAAAGAGCAATTATCCACAAAAAGAAATGTTTGTAGAGAAAAGGTTTGGTCTCAATCAAATAACATAACAAAGAAAAGTGCAGGAGACTGAGCAAATAAATTGTTTCTCTCCTGTGTGGACTATTCATTCATAGCGAGGAAAGTCAGCATTTCCACATGTTCTGGAGAGAGGCTTGCTCTCTTTTGAGAGCAGATGTTCCCTGCTGCAGAGAAGATCCTCTCGGATGGGGTGGAGGTTGCAGGGATGCACAGAAAAGATTTTGCCAGCTTTGATAGTGTGGGGAAACGCCCCTAATGTGCGTTATTTTGGCAGGCGAGATGTCAAACTTTTCTACCACCTCCTCCTACAGCACATAACGTAAAATAATGTAAGAAGGCTTTTAACATAACGATATCATTAGCCAATAACAAGCTAACTAGCTTACCGAGACGAGCCATCGTCTTCCTCGTCATCTGCCACAACGTGCTTCCTTTTTAGATGCTCGCGTATCATAGACGTGCTGCCATGATAAGCGAGTTCAGCTTTGCAAATTGTATATTTTACATTCTTTTTTCAACGTTGTGGTTGAAAAAAGACACTGGGAGACGCTAGCCAGTGGCAGCTTCAGGGAAGAAAAACGAAAAAATAATAATAATCATTTCAGCTCCCAAAAAACATGCGACGACGTCGATTGCCAAATATGTCTTATGTCGGCGACGATTTTGGTAATCGACGTCGTCGCGACTAGTCGACTAATCGTGGCAGCCCTAGTTGTATGGTAATGATGGTGGATAAATGATGAGGAGTGCTGTGATGGTTATGATTATGATTGTGATTTCTTTATTTTTTTACTAATCAGCAGCATCCTTTTTAGCCCGTTTCTCAATCATTGGGTGAATTGGGTCTCCGAGCATCAAAGCTGCAACAGAAGGAAGACATTAACACTAGGAAAGCCGTGAGGTGTTAAACAGCACCAGTGAGTAAAAAAAAATTTCTACCATTGCACTCGATCAAATGTCAGGACCCTCCTTTCATGACTTTTCCTAGATATGTGCGTTCTACCACCCAGCATCTTTACATTTGCAAAATCGAGTTAGTATAACGCGATTTTGCAGTATTTCTGTGTGTGCCTGTGTATTTGCCTTGGGATTCGGCTGCCATCTTTTTCTCCAAGGCTGCAATTCTCTTTTATATCAGCAGAGGTAGCAAGGGGGCACACACTGTGCTCAACCTTCAGGCTTCAGTGCTGAATTAGATACAGTGGATAAGACTGATATTTGTAACATAATGTGTTTATATATAGGCTATATATAGCAATAGTGATACATAAGATATGTATATGTACAGACAGTTATACAAATGATAAACTGTACAGTATGTCTCCCAATCCCTTCAGATTTGTTGGAGCTGAGTTTTTTTTTTCACCCAAGTTCCATGCAATAGTGATCAAATATTATGATATGTGTAGCCTATGTACAGTTATGAATGATACACTGCACAGTATGTACCTATCAAGCTGTGTGGTATTACATAGGTACCGCAGCAAAGTAGTTCATCAACGAATATTATATAACAAACGGATATTTATAATATTGTATATAATGTCTTTTTTGTTTATCACTGTAGACCACGTTGTAGTAGTAGCCAGTTGCAGAGTGTATTAATTATTTTGTTTGTTTGAATCCTCACTGTGTTCATGTTGTGCAGTGAACAAACAATTGTTGGGTGAATAAACTGTCTCTTGCCGTGAAATGTGTACATCAAATAAAATGATGTCGGCGATGATTATGCCTGTACAGCGCTGTCAATTTTCAAATATTGCTATAGGCTATATATATGAATGTTCAGTTGTGATATGAAGTAGCCAACAATTCTCATGTCGACCATGATAATAATAGGCTACAACAAGGTTGTACATAGATATACGCAGATTCATATTTGGATAGTTGATTTTGGCACCATTGTATAGTAGCCAATTGCAGAGAGTATAAATTATTTTGTTTGTTTACTGCACATTATAAATTAAATTAAAATAGCTGTTGTGAAAAGTGAAAATATAGTGTGTTCATGTTGCAGTGAAATGTCTTTACATAGATATATCAGATGTGATATTTCTACTACAAACGAACACAGACAGAGAGACAGATAATTCAAGTAACATTTTTATTTACTTGCAATGTTCACGTCAATTCTTCCAAGTAAAAAGTAGACTTTCTGAGGCAGTGAAATAATACATTATCAATACATGATATACTGGTGGCCTTTCCTGTCTGTCTTCACTAGATCTGTCCAATAAAATAAAAAATTATGAGTGGGACTGCTCAGAAAAAATAATAATACATTATATACTGTAGGCCTATTATAAATATCCGTTCTTTATATAATATTAGTTGATGATTACATAATCAAATGTAGGCTACTTCAATTACTTTGCTCCGCACAACAGAGAGAGTTGAGTAGCCTACAACTAACCTACTCAACTACTCACCAGGCTGAGTACAGCCTTTCTGGTGGGAGGTGAGGGGGGGATGGTAGAATGCTTTGTTTGCTGATCGGCAAGCAATCATCATGAATAAGATTACGCTCCCCCTCGCATGATCCATTACATCAAGTGAATGGAACTCTCTTTAGAAATTAGTTATTCTTGTTTATTTCAGTGGTGTAGGACGTGACTTTCATTCATACAATTCACCCCGTCTGTGTTACGAAGCACTTGAATACAATTCAATATTGACAAACAAACACAGTATACAAACACAATATTGCAATATTTATTACTATTATTTTTTTATAATAAACTTTAATTCGTTAGTAAAGCTCCCGCAGTCTCAATCTATCGTTTCGTTGGCGGATTAAATTCAGCCCCTGCTTCCGGGGGGCACGTACAGACGTACAGCTAATCCTAATGTGAAACGTCATCACTGCGCCTTTCTGGGAAAAAGGTGTCAAGAGCCTGGCAGACGGCCTTGTGTGACATCGCCCTCCAGCGATCCTTGTCCGTCAGTACACTCTTCTCCATGTTAAAATCTGCTCGTGCTGTTTCACACCTGATTGCGGTGGAATGAATGGCGATCCCGTGGCGGTCCTAGTGTTAAATTATTGCCCACATGTTCATACCATGTTCATACAATGAAATAGGTAATACATGACAATGAATGTGGGAGCGTTCTGAAGTAGCCACCCAGATGCTTTTGCCAGTCGTAGCATTGAACAAGCACTGTGCCATTCTCCAGGCCTACAAGCTGGGGGATGTTGATGTGTTTCACAGGAGAGCTGTCCCTCACGATTCTAGCAATGTCATCCAAAGTGTCCACTCTGGTCTTCCTGAAGCACTGCTTGACAAGGCCAAAGCACCAGTCAGGGCCAAACTTGGGATGGCCAGTGTCCGCCAGGCACAGTACCACAGCATAAAGTTGTTCTTGTTTTGCCCACTGCAGTTGTCACAGTTAAGGTAGTTCACTTGCTTAGGCATCCACAACGAGGAGAGGAACAGGGAGTGTAGTAGTGTCCCAGTCCACCAGGGGCCGCCAGAGGGAGGCACCAAGGAGTTAACAGGGAAATGGCGACCCCAACCGTAACAATGTTGTATCTAAATGCAAGAAATTACGTTACTGACATACTTTCTTTTCTCCCACCTCACTAATGTCATGGTGACAGCAGAATGTGAGATGGGGCCTGAGCTCAGAAAGCAGAGGGGGGGGACCATGTGGAAGAGCCTGTCCTATACCTCCATCTTCCTTGTGTTGGGCTTGGCAGGCCTCATGTTCCTGCTACGCAACATTGACGCTCTGGAGGTGAGGGGGGAAAGTTTGTTTGTGGGAGTTGATGAAGAGTTAGTCCCTGCCCAGGTTGCAACGGTAGGAGGATAGCATACTCGTAACCAGATCAAAAACTGACTTCCTGCATGAGTGGTGAAAGAGACCCCAGTTTGGTTTTGGGAAAGGATTGGGCTTGCCACTGTTCTTTCTTCCCTATTTCCTTTAAATATCTCCTCTCCTCTCCTCCCCAGCAAAAGCTGAATTTCAGGACTGTGTCGACACTCTCCCCGTTCCAGAGCAGCATTCACTCAGCCTTCACCCCGCAGGGCTCTCCTCCCCCGTACCGCAAGCAGAGCTACTGTGCCCATCTGGGCCAGAAGCCCTCACCTGAGGAGGCTGTGGAGGAACGCAACCTCCTTGAGTCCATAGCCTGGCCTGGGCCCCCACTCCGCCTCATTGATACGCCCCAGACAAGCAACCCTGCACACAGCCTGTTTACTATCCTACCAGCAGCGCAAGGGAGGGTGTGGCACCTGGGCGACCAGCTGGAGGCTCTGGTCCAAATGCATGACTTCCAGGGGCGGCCCAAGAGCTATGGCGGGGACTTCTTGTTGGCCCGGCTGCACTCCCCAAAGCTGGGGGCAGGCGTGGTGGGGCAGGTGCTGGACCACTGGAACGGGTCCTATTCAGCTATTTTCCCGCTACTATGGGTGGGTACTGCACACGTAGAGGTGACGCTGGTCCACCCTAGTGAGGCGGTCGCTGTGCTGCACCGCTTACGGGAGGAACGGCCTGACCGAGCGTTCTTCAAGAGTCTCTTCCGCTCTGGCTCTCGATCTGAGACGACTGTGTGTAACCTCTGTCTGCCGGCCAATCAGAAGCCATTGTGCAACTATACAGATCTTAAGACAGGGGAGCCCTGGTACTGCTATAAGCCAAAGCTGCTGAGCTGTGACAAACGCATCGACCACGCCAGGGCAGGCTATCAGCAACACTTGATCACCAACAAAGAAGCACTACTCTTCCAACGGTTAGTGGGGATAGCTGTGTGACACACAGTGTGTGTATACTTCAAGGCTACATAGTATTATACTTTGTGCCTCTGTCTGTTTACAATATGTGTAGTAGCAGTAGTAGGGTTTTGCGTGCGTTTCGTGGAATGAAATGTCACACCAATTTACATACATTAAAAAAAAGAAATTACAATGTTCTATAAAATGTATGATATGGTTTTGATAACATATACAAATTTTTGTTTCGGATTTGTGTTAGTGGTGTAAACATCAAAGTACAAATTCATGCAACAGGGTCTGGCAGTGTTACTGTGCTGCCTGAAATTAAAGGTAAGTGCGCATGTGTGTATGTGTGTGTGTGTGTGTAAACGTCAATACAAATCAAACTCCATCCGTGCATTATCGATCTACCTCTAATGTTAGCTGCTACATTCAAACTTTGCTCTCATCTTTCAGACAAATTGGAGGTGAAGAACAGCAGTGTTAAGCCAGAGCCTACGAAGGTCTTGCCCTCTGGGTATTACTTCCAGGGATCATGGCGAGGGCTAGGTGGAGTCATGGTGCGCCAGTTTAACAGCGTTTCTGCCGTTACTCAGTGTCTTACGGGCAAGGTGGTGTACATGTATGGAGATTCCACTGTCAGACAGTGGTTTGAGTACCTCAACACCTTCTTACCAGGTGAGTGTGACATTCTCCATAATCAGTTGTAAGGTGCTTTCTCTCTCTCCTCTCCAACCCCCAACTCCCCACTAATCTCCTCCCTCTCTGTCGGCCTCAGAGCTGAAGCAGTTCAACCTGTACAGTCCTAAAAAAGCAGGGCCCTTCATGGCGGTAGACAGCAAACACAACATCCTGCTGAAGTACCGCTCCCATGGCCCCCCTATCCTCTTCACTCCCATCAGCTCTAACGAGCTGCGCTATGTGTCCAATGAGCTGGATGGCTTGGCCGGAGGCCCGAACACTGTGGTCGTCATCAGCGTCTGGGCCCATTTCACCACCTTCCCTGTGGAGATCTACATTCGCCGACTTCGGCACATCCGGCGGGCCGTGGTGCGACTCCTGGACCGGGCTCCCAGAACCCTGGTGGTGGTCCGCTCAGCCAACCTCCGGGGTCTGGACCCAGAGGTGAGCCTCAACTACAGTGACTGGTTCTCACTGCATCTGGATCGAGTACTCAGGGCTATGTTCAAGGGCTTGGATGTCCTGCTGGTGGATGCCTGGGAGATGACTCTGGCCCACCACCTCCCCCATGATATCCACCCGCCCCCCACCATCGTCAAAAACATGATAGACACCCTCTTGTCCTACATCTGCCCAGGGAAGAGTTAGCTCAGAGAGAGACATCTTTGCTATACGGGGGAGGGGGGTTATGTTTACAGCAGTTGAATATCATCCATAAATGTGTGCTAAATTTGCAAGGTGAGTGTTTCAAGGGATAGCAGTAGCATTTTACATGATATAATAAATATCTGATCTTAACTCTGTATCGACCAATACTCCATCAGTAGTCGGAATCGCTATCGACAATGAAGGAGTGGTATCATTCCTAATATTGCAAAAAGTTATATTGTCAGTATGATTTTTTTTTTATATTGCCCAATCCTAACATCAACCATCTCACAATCACAAACACACCAACCAGATGGAGAGATGGGAGGGCAGACTCTGTAATCAACAGAAGCACATTAATACAGTTTTTTTTTTCTCTCACATAAATAGCTCTATTGAAACATATATGTATGTATGTATGTATGTATGTATGTATGTATTGAAACATATATGTACAGAAACTCACTAAAGTATAAAACACTAAATGGTTAGAAAGTGCAACGTCTCTGCTTTCAGAAACGGTTGGATTTTTTTCGATTACACATATAGTTCAAGAATTACGATAGTTTGAACGAACCCTGTAAAATCCTGTTGAGAAGTTATCGCAACATAGAAATAACTTTTATGTTATTTTATTTTATTACTTCTTATGTTTCTACTTCCATCTTAACTCTTTCACCACCAGAGTTTTCTGAAAAAGTTGCCAGCCAGCGCCAGCCTTTTTGATCATTTTGACTCATCTTCAATAATTCCCAGAATATTCTGTTCTATGAATATGTAAACACTGAATACATCAGAAGAAAGAAGAGACCTTCTTCTTGCACACAAAAAAAATACACAAGTGTATGGGCTCCCATATTCCCATCCAGCCTTCCCTGAGGGTCCTCGTTTGGTGCTCTAAAGTAATGAGGTCTGGCTCTTGCTTCCTCAGCACCAGTTTCCTCACCACCTGTCTGTCTGTCTGTCTACCTCAGCACCTGCCTCGGCTGACACAGGCGAGGCAGGTGCTGAGGTAGACAGACAGACAGGTGGTGAGGAAACTGGTGCTGAGGAAGACACTGCCTTACTGGTCCATGACCTCACAACCCTTTCAATGAAGGAGCGAAATGTGTTGCATCTGCCCTGTGGGTTTCTAGCTTTGTAGATGACAAAAGCATTGAAGATACAAACAAAATGTAATACATTTCTTTGGCTGTGTCTTCCTGACAAACGGGTAGTATGCAATGTTCAGCATCATGCTAGAATATTCTGACCCCCCCCCCCCCTCAAAATGCTCCCTGTTATAACTACAAGCATGTGCTTTCAGGGGTACCACCCAGTGACCTAAAGATGTCACCACAAAACATATTAAGTGTCTCAGACTTTGCAAACAATAGTTAGGGGGGGGGGGGGGAACGTAAAGAGACACCATATTCTGACCCCCTCCCTCAAAATGCTCCCTGTTCCACCTACAAACATATGCTTTCTAGCAGTGGTGTAGGTGACTGAAGTGGGTAGTCTATATTATAAAAGCAAACATTCTGAAATTGTTCGTTTTTTACATCAGTGGTGGATAAGAAGTGCAGTGAGCAAAACATGTAGGCTAACCACAATACATGTGAGGGGGGATAAATAATATAATACATAAACATATTACTTGTAAACTATTATGTATTCTAAGTGCTCTCGTAGTGTATTATCGTATTTGCTGAGTGGTAGAAACTGTTTAAACACTCATCTTGTCGAAAGAACAGCGCAGATCGAACTATACGAGCTGCCTACTGAAAACAAAACAAGCGAATGCGCGTTCACGCGTAGGGGGGTCTGAATCTGCCGGGGGGTCGAAATACGGCACAACACCGTTCCCCTGCGTCTCCGTCTTTCGCGTCACACTGTC
The DNA here is from genome assembly GCF_963989245.1 of Nansenia antarctica. NCBI lineage: Eukaryota > Metazoa > Chordata > Actinopteri > Argentiniformes > Microstomatidae > Nansenia > Nansenia antarctica. Next base: position 66,518,223 of record NC_137674.1, read on the forward strand.
CTCCGGCTCAAAGTCACTATTACGGTCGTAATGTAAATCACCTGCCTCATCAAAAACCTCTCGGTCTGAGTCCCACAGTTTGGACATGACAAGTTTAGCTATTTCAGCTGCTGAATAGCTTTTAGGCCGCGGCATCTTTGGGGAAAAAGTGGCGCGACTGTGATTTGATAATCCCGCTTATTACGCACTGGAAAACAGCTGCACATCGTCGAGTTTTCCTGAAAATTCCTGTTGGCTTGGTGAAGGATGGACATGTGTAATACTTGGTCAAACGATGCATAACAGAGCCCCCTAGCGTCTGGCAGTGATAACTCTGAAACCCGGAATATTCCGTTATTGGCGGCCAAGCGTTCTATCATAAAACACGGAATTTTACGGGTTTGGCGGTCAAAGAGTTAAGACCTTTTTAAGGCGTTTTATTTCAACCCAAGCAGAGTTTAGCAGACAGGAAGATGTTAGCTCGGGCATCATGTGACTTGGATGAGATGAGATGTAGACCCCCCCAAATATTTTTTTTGCAGATCTACGTGATTCACATGGGTCACCTATTTTGAGGTAAAAACGGCGAATTTCGCCGAAAGGTGACACGTTTGCACCATTGCGCTAAATCCAGTAGCCCATTCGGTGGTAACCCGCCCCATCTGGCAACCCTGCACTCTAGACGCACTTGCTCATATCTTACTCATATCTTTGACGGCTTCCGCTGCACAAAAACTTGAAAATGAAACCGTTATCATGTTATCCTATATATGTTATCATATATATTATATATCATAAATCTAGATATACTTGCAGTATACAGAGTAGACCTGTATCCTACAAAGAGACTTAGATTTAGATTTAGTAATCTAAAAAGTAATTAGACCCCTATAGGCCTACTACCTTTTAATTATTTTTATTAATTTTTAATATAATTTATTTAATGTTTGTCCTATTGGCCTTGAGTGGAGTGTCCATCGCCTTTGCAGCGCCATATCAATATCACCAGTGTAATGTTCCCTCATCTGTGTTGCAGTGCCATATCAACGTCACCAGAGGGTAGTGTCCCCCTCCTTGTGTTTGCAGTGTCATCCCCATGTCACCAGAGTGTAATGTCCCCCTCCTTGTGTTTGCAGTGTCATCCCCATGTCACCAGAGTGTAATGTCCCCCTCCTTGTGTTTGCAGTGTCATCCCCATGTCACCAGAGTGTAATGTCCCCCTCCTTGTGTTTGCAGTGTCATCCCCATGTCACCAGAGGGTAGTGTGGGTTTCCCCTGTTCACTATTTTAATGGCCTAATAGCTAATCTACCTGTAGGGGCTCTGCATTGCCCACATCGTTAGTCCAGGGAAGTTGGTAATGATAGTGCTGGGGATAGGTTTGAAGGGTGGAAGTCAATATTTATCATGGATTTGTAATAAAGCTTATTCTTTTTACATGCTTGTCCTGGTATTTTGTGTGAGGGTGTGTACTGGGGAATCAAAGAGCTTGTGCTCGGAGGGTTTAAGGGTGTTCACTCCGTACTGTGACATAAGCAACAGAGAAGTCAGGAAACAAATACTGCTGTTACATGACCAACAAGACAAAGGAGGCTGAATCCAGTCTATACATGTATCTGTTCATCACACCCATCACACTGAGTCTGGAGTTGGAGTGTATATGTGGAAGGAGGTGAAGAGAGGACGGTTAGGTGATGTAGGGGCAGATGACAGAAAGAGCACAACTGTAGCCTGAGGAGTGACACATCTGTAACCTCAAAGAGCCTGGGGCACCTTAAAGGACTTGGCTTCTTCTTCTCTCGCCTCTCCTCACCCCACGTCTTTTCGCTTCTTATCTCTTCCTTTTCTTCCTTTTCCCGAACCCTTTCTTATTATTTCCTCACTTATTCTCAACCCGCCTCTCCTTGCTCCTACTTTTTTAACCTATTTATTTTTTATTCACTTGACCTCTCTTCACCTCTGTTCTCTCTTATCGTGACTACTTCCTAACATCTCTACTAATATCCTGTCCTCTTCTCTCCTCTCATCTCTTCTCCTTTCCTCTCCTCTCCTCTCCTCTGTCCTAGTAGCTTTCTCTCCTAACCACAGGATGAGAGGGGCCCTGGACTATGAGGACCACTTGTTGAAACATCCTTCAGAGTCTATCTAACCCTAACCCTAACCCATTTAACACACCGTTACCATCCTCCTGATGCTCCTGATACAGGTAAGAACTGTCCTGTCTCTGTTTAATTATCTTAGCAACTCAGCGACATTACCACCCCATTACAGTGCGATAATAATATGCTAACTTAATCAAGCTCTGGTGGCATACAGTATTATACCATATGTGAAAATAGAGTTGAGTTAGTGATACCCTTTGTCAAACAATGTCCAAGCATGGAAGTTGGAAAAGGCAATTCAGTGACCTGCTTGCACCCACATGACATGGGTGCTGTCACATGACCATGGCTTCAGTACTCGTAGTCGCTATTTACACATGTTATGTACAGTACAAAGAGGAGACAAATCTTTCGTGATAAGATGCACATTGTTGTACATAACCAAAAAAGGCAGAGGCACTGGTAGTGAAATATTAGGAAAATCATAAAGTTTAGATTTTCAAGAAAAGATGTACTGCATCTGCATGTTATATAGTCATGGTTGATTTGCTTGATTTGATTTGATTTGATTTTTTTCATCATTTCACAATCTCTTGAACATTATGCGCTATGTGCTTTCGGAAATTGTGTGGTAAATCACCGGCCAAAGAGAGAACAGGAGGACATTTCCATAGATCTTCCATTCAGAACGATGAAAGAAAAAAAATGGCAACTTGTTCCAGTTCTATGTGTTTCACAGGTTGAATGTGAGATGAATGAAATATCACTTTAACTTAACAGGATCTTGCGATGGCTATTGATTTGTCATATTGTACCTCTCTATGTAATGTATTTTTGTACGAATTTAGCTATTACAAACAACTTGTACACATTTCGTATTGGGATATAAGATGTTAAAAAATGACTGTGCTTTCCCTCTGTCCACTTGGAACTCCATGAGAAACAAACTGTTGTTTTTATAGAGTTAAGAGTCCCTGAGTAGTGAGTAGTCTCTCTGCCTCAGTCAGAATGGATGCTCTTCCCCTTGATGAGGTCCATCCCAGACCATCTATTAACCTTAACCCATTGAGCTAATACCCTCTCTGCCTGGGGCTAATACCCTCACAGCCACGCTGAGGATTACAGCACATCTCCTGTCTCATTTATGGGGCTGCTGCATCTTGTTCTGAACACTTCACAGTGCCCTCCATACTCCCCAGAGGCACAAAGGATAAAGCCGTCCCAATATTTGTCTTAGTTATGAGGGTCTGGACAGTAAACAGTGAACACCACTGTTATCAGAGAGGTTTATCACAGGATCCCACTGGGACACAAATCTCCCACGGATGAGAATCTTCCCAAGGCTGTTTAGCACTCTCTCTACTGCATGATGTGAGACAGATGAGAGCTGCTGGGTTCCAGGTATAGAACAGAAGACTCGTGGCCTGGGGTGGTCCAGTGGTCCAGCACCGCGGTCTACAGTGCACACATATGCCCAGGTCGGCATGGGTTTGAACCCGGCCCATGCACTGCTGACATGCCCTCTCTTCCTTCTTCTCCTTACTTTCCTGTCTGTCTTCACTGTATCTATTGAATAAAATGAAAAATATGAGTGGGACTGCCCCCAAAAAAAACAACAGAAGGACCCTCTCTCGGCTGCCGGGTGAGCTAAATGGAGAGAATGTGGTCTTTCCTGGTGTCTTTTGATTTCCCAGGCTCTTTTTTACTCCCTGAATTAAAGATACAGTAGGCTGGCATTGTTTATGCACTCATAGCTATTCATGAATAATGTCCTTGTTGCATAAATTCAGATAACCTGAAAACAGTGGTACAACATGCATGAGACGTCTTCCTGTGAGTACATAGCCTCTCTTTCCCAGGCATCAATATTCAATATACAAAGCCTTAGACAGAACATTCATAGATGATGGCTTCTCCCTCATTATTGATATGTCAATGTCCTATTCCTCAAGTGTTCTCTTTTTGTGAGCTCTCTTCTGACTAAAAAAAGAATGCATTTCCTCCTGCTGTGTGTCTGGAGTCCCCTGTTTCTGTCTGTGTGTCCCATAGAGAGAGAACAGAGAAGTGTCTCACCGTATGCTGTAATGAAAGGGCAGGGACATAAGAGCATCAATGCACTGTGGCGGTATAATGTCCCTCTATAAAGTGAATAACCTAAAAAAAACATACAAAAACAATAACATAAAAAAGACACAGAAACTACAGCCTACAGTAAAGACAATGTGTCTGTCAGACAGTGCACATTGAACATTATTTTCTACTGTGTTTATCCCTGTGAGTGCTGAGCAGCAGTCCATAGTGTTTGGTACTCATTGGTTTGGCAGAATGGAGGAAGTTAACCACAGAGGACACACCTCAGCATGGTGCATGGTCCCAACACAACAGCTGTCATCTCCAAACTGCCCAGCCTTCTTCAACCCTAACCCTAACCCTAACCCTGCCCAGCCTTCTTCAACCCTAACCCTAACCCTGCCCAGCCTTCTTCAACCCTAACCCTAACCCTGCCCAGACTTCTTCAACCCTAACCCTAACCCTAACCCTGCCCAGACTTCTTCAAAGACCCCATTTACAGTATGTTATGTAAGAAAGTGTGAACATTGTTGCCCAAAGACAACATTTCTGTATGTTAGGCTTTAACCTAATGTATGTTAGGTTTAAAGCATATACAGTAGCAAATGTGTGTACAGACCACTCACACACATGGCATTAGGGTTAGGGTTAGTGGTAGGGTTAGGGTTAGGGTTAGTGGTATGATCCTTCCTGTGTCTAAGTGGCGTCTGCTGCCTCATGAAGGGATTTATGCACTTCAAGATGTATAGATCCCTCCTTTTCCGATCACATTCATTCATTAGATGGATATGTCTTGATGTGAGATATATGGATCTATAAGATAACATTTATGAGCTTTTCCTATGTACGCTTTCATCGTTCATGTTTCCTCATAAGGTTTAATAAGCTAATCTAGAGATTGATTCACTATCAACCACCAAAATGTAAAATGTTATTATTAACTTTAAATTAATCTTATGTTAAAGTGATCATACTCCTGAACACTATTCAGCAGTCTTTTAATTTATGGTGATCATTTGTAGTGTGATTATTAGATGTTATAAAGAGCATAAATAAGACTATGTAAGAATATTTCAGCAATTAGAGGCCGCACTCATAGCAGTTGCCCATAATGAACCTCTGAGAAGACACTAGCTATTTAATCTTTCACCGCCCTCTAGTGGGGAACCCAGCAATCACAGTTCAGAAAACATGCTGTATATTGATGTTTCTAACTGATGTGCTTTATGGTTATAAATCAGTAGTCAAAATGTAAATTGGTCTTGTGACCACTTGTATGAGTTTGTTCGATCATGTCCATGACTGAAATAATCATTGGGAATAAATCTATGTGTTACGTTTGACCCGTCATCTATTTTCCTAGACGGACAGGTGGGGGACAGCAGGTAGGGAATCCTTAGGAGGGTACAGGGAGAACAAGGGTTAGATGAGGGTTGATAGGTAGAGTTCAGGACAAACCATAAATGGCAACGATCCGGCTTGACTGGCAGCAGGTGCAGGGAGAGGCTTGAAGGCCAGGTACACAGGTGGTGACAGTCACAAAAACAGGATTACAAGGGTTAGGATTAGACAGGATTACAAGGGTTAGGGTTAGGATTAGACAGGATTACAAGGGTTAGGGTTAGGGTTAGACAGGATTACAAGGGTTAGGGTTAGACAGGATTACAAGGGTTAGGGTTAGGATTACAAGGGTTAGGGTTAGGGTTAGACAGGATTACAAGGCACAGCACCATATGATATAGGATTACTGACACAAAAATGTACCAGTGATATTTGAGTTTTGTTTTTTAATGTACAGTAGGAGGATATTTATCTTCCTTAACAGCATTTGTCCGTCCTCTGTCACCCTGATGATGATTTGTCCCAGCCCTGTCTCAACAGTGAGATGAGGGACAATCTCGAAAAAAGAGGAACAGTGTATAGCATTCTATGAGGTAGAGTAGTCAAACTGAGCCAAAGGCATATTGTAATGGATTTCATTGATACAGTAGTCCAGTTGTGCTTAGTCTAATCTGCAAGACCAAACAGTACAGTAACTACCTATACAGATACAGTAAATTACTGTACCATAAATATCTGCACAATGCTTAGCATACTGAAATGAAACCCCTCACGTACCTTCGTCTAGACGTTAGGTCATTGTATGACGCAGAAGGTAAGTACTTGAATGTGAAATTGCAAGGATTTATTTTTTATGATGTCTTCCCTGAGGTAAACTTCTGTGATTGAGATCTAATAGATCATTCTGCTGCCTAAGATTTGAAGGCTGAGACGGTGTTAGGGGGGAGGAGAGACGGTGTTAGGGGGGAAGGAGAGGCGGTGTTAGGGGGGAAGGAAAGATGGTGTTAGGGGGGGAGGAGAGGCGGTGTTAGGGGGGGAGGAAAGATGGTGTTAGGGGGGGAGGAGAGACGGTGTTAGGGGGGAAGGAAAGATGGTGTTAGGGGGGGAGGAGAGGCGGTGTTAGGGGGGGAGGAGAGGTGGTGTTGGGGGGGGAGGAGAGGCGGTGTTAGGGGGAAGGAGAGGCAGTGTTAGGGGGGAAGTAGAGATGGTGTTAGGGGGGAAGGAGAGATGGTGTTAGGGGGGGAGGAGAGGCAGTGTTAGGGGGGGAGGAGAGGCAGTGTTAGGGGGGGAGGAGAGGCGGTGTTAGGGGGGAGGAGAGGCAGTGTTAGGGGGGGAGGAGAGGCGGTGTTAGGGGGGAAGTAGAGATGGTGTTAGGGGGGGAGGAGAGGTGGTGTTAGGGGGGCAGGAGAGGCGGTGTTAGGGGGGGAGGAGAGGCAGTGTTAGGGGGGGAGGAGAGGCAGTGTTAGGGGGGGAGGAGAGGCGGTGTTGGGGGGGGAGGAGAGGTGGTGTTAGAAGGAGAGGCGGTGTTAGGGGGGGAGGAGAGATGGTGTTAGGGGGGAAGGAGAGGTGGTATTAGGGGGGGAGGAGAGGCGGTGTTAGGGGGGGAGGAGAGGTGGTGTTGGGGGGGAGGAGAGGCGGTGTTAGGGGGGAGGAGAGGTGGTGTTAGGGGGGAAGGAGAGGCGGTGTTAGGGGGGAGGAGAGGTGGTGTTAGGGGGGAAGGAGAGGCGGTGTTAGGGGGGGAGGAGAGGCGGTGTTAGGGGGGAGGAGAGATGGTGTTAGGGGGGAGGAGAGGCGGTGTTAGGGGGGAGGAGAGATGGTGTTAGGGGGGAGGAGAGGCAGTGTTAGGGGGGAGGAGAGATGGTGTTAGGGGGGAAGGAGAGGACTGTGAGACTGACTTAGTGTCATGTCAGAGTGTGTTTAGGGAACTGTCTCAGGCATTCTCTCAGACGACATGGTTCCAGTGAATGAGGAGCAGCTGTCAACGCAGGGATATACCGTTTATCAAAACAGCAGGGTTGCCAGGCAACCTTCCTAACCCATGGGATGAACACGACCAGTTGGACAACCTCTCTGTCTTTCTGTTTGTCTGTCTGTGTGTGTGTGTGTGTGTGTGTGTGTGTGTGTGTGTGCGTGTGCGTGTGCGTGTGTGTGTCTCTGTCTCTCTCTCTCTCTCTCTCTCTCTATCTCAATTTTCTCTCTAAATGTCGTCTGCCTCCAAGTGTGTGCGTGATGTATTACCCGTCCTAGTCTAGTGCCAAGCATTGCTTTTAATGGAGAACTTCACACACCAATAAACAGCTGAGGGAGTCTGTTGACAATATGGAGGAGAGAAGGAGGAGGAAAAGGAGGAGGAGGAGGGAATTGGAAAATGGGGACAAGCAATTGTTTGGTTTGTGTGGGCTGATCTCATTTGAATGCAAATGTGCAGCAGCTCTCTTGTTTTTGGTCTCTGTGTATTCTGCTTTATGCAAATGTCACAATTAACCAGCCTATCCTCTTGATAGGATCCCCTATGTAACAAACAGTGGGAGATAATGAATGCCATCAAAACAGGTCAGCAGTTCTTAAACTTTGGCGACCCCCCAAAAACATCGGTAAAATCTCGAGGCCCCGTTCTTTCCTTCTTTCCCAACCCACTGATTTCATGGCTAGCCTCCTTCAAGTGTTAACCAAGTGTTAACTACTGCTACAACAGAAAGCATAGGCAGAGTGCTGTACAACGACGACAATGATGGGGGGGGGGGTAAAAGGAACACACAGGCCTACACTGCAGGCGTATGCTATATAAAAGGAACACACAGGACTAAATGTGACACTGTCTGGTGAAAAGGGCCACATGTCGGCAGTTCGCAAATGAGCAAAAGGCTGTTTGGGGCATATTACGAAAGTTGAAGAGTTGAAGAGCATACTCAATATAACAAACAACAGTTTTAGGATCCCTAACCCTAATACTTATAATTTGTGAATTCGATTCACTGTCTCGTCTGCCGTAGGCTACTGGTAAGTGATACATGGCTTGTAAACAAACGTACATTTTAGGACGTATTCAAAAGCAAGGACTGTGTGATCATCTATGTATGTATAGTTATGTGTTTTTAGCATGTTGACGATCTATCAGCATGTTGTGATATGCTAAACAGTTACATTTTCGTTGGCTCCTTTTTAGTGCTGTCTATTAGCAGCCTGTGTTTTGATCCAGAGCGCGTTTCTCCGCTATTTGGTTTGAGGTGGATCAACATTCAAAGAAATTACCATATCTTCTTCAGCTATTTTCAATCTGCACTTTCATAATCTGGATTTTTTTTACCATGCCTACTTGAGGACTTTTTAACCAGACCCTGTCACATATAATTAGGGGGGTTAGACCACCCAAACTGCCCCCATAATTCGAACCATGAGCAGAAGCTAAGATGTACCTAGGTTGTGTACATAGGTCTTTGATTTCAATTTTAAAAATTGGAGAAAAAACTAAAGTATTGTAGGGTTAGGGTGTTAGGGTTGTTTAGTAACCCTAGGCTAGTGTATTTTTGTTCTGTGTATATTCAGCTCGAATTGTCTTACAATAGTTATTATTACTTTTATATAGGCTTATTTTCTTTAACTTACATACAGTATTTTAATGAGATGGGTGGGCCTGCTTAAAATAACAGTTGAATTTGTGTGTTCGACAGAAACGTCGGAACATAATAGCTAAACAAGTTGTACAATGATTTGGAGGCCAATATCTTTAGCTAAAGTAACTAGCTTACTATATTGTTGTCTTAGCAGTTGGTAAAAAAACAGGATTAAAATAAATATATATGAGCAATAACATATAGTGCTGCTTGCTACAGAAAGCACAATAACAACCAACTTCTGAAGCTACAATACTGGGACCATTCGTGACTGGGCTACAGGCAGTCAAATACTAGGCGAACGTGTGTGTGTGTGTGTGTGTGTGTGTGTGTGTGTGTGTGTGTGTGTGTGTGTGTGTGTAAGACACAAATAAACTTGGATTGTATGCATTTAAAGTGGCATCTTTGTAATCATGATGACGTAGTCATGTCTAAGAATGCATTTCACCATGTAAATTCCCAAAATAGTCAAAATACCACCACTCATCCGTCATCAGAGTATCAAATAGAGTGCAAAAAAGCAGCATCCGCACACTCAAATCTGTGCAAAAAACTTTGTAATCTGAAATTTAGTTGATACTTTGTTCTGTGATTTAGTAGTCACCTTTATACTTTGAAATTCTGATATTGTGACCCCTTTTGTTTTGCTTAGAAACACATCCTTGGTGGAAGTGTGCATTGTTGACATTTTGATCTCCTTTGTTACTTTCTTTGTCCCTAGAAAACTGAACGTAACAATTCTGTTTAAAGTATTGTGGGTCTGCAACTTGTGATATGTCATCCGTTCAGTGGGGGATGATAATACAAGAGAAAAAAACCCAGACCTTATTAAGAGAAAGAAATGACGAAAAATGACAATGCTATTCTCTTACCAAAGACCTATCCCATGGCCAGACATTCAAACACAGTCATGACATGAGACAGGCACCCCTAACCCTAACCCTAACCCTAACCCTAATGATCAATGAGCTGGAACAAGTAGATCCATCCCTGAGGTAAGAGGACAAATCATTAAACATGTTTTTATAATTTCTCTCTTGACAACACCATTGCTCACCTGTGTGACCAGAGTCAGCACCATTGCTCACCTGTGTGACCAGAGTCAGCTGCTGGAAGAGGAAGGAGAGACAGAGGAGGAAGACAAAGAGCTCACGCCTTCTTGCTTTGCAAAGTGTCGCAGGAAACAAGTCAATCACAGAGAACAAAACACTCCATAGTAGCAAACTGTTTGAGAGAGAGAGAGAGAGAGAGAGAGAGAGAGAGAGAGAGAGAGAGAGAGAGAGAGAGAGAGAGAGAGATGGAGACATACACACATTCATACAGATAAACAACAGATACATGTAATAATGATAATGACTATTTTCAATGGACATGTTCAAAGTTATTTATAAAAGAAACTACAGTGACATACTGTAATACCATAGTGTCTACTCTCAGTAAGAGAAGCATGAATGTCCCAAGCTGTGGCTGCTGCCTGAGGGAAACGGGCCCTTTCACCCTAACCCTAACCAGATATAATGTATGTAATACAGAGAAATAATTTGAAAACTACTTCACAGCCATTTCTGTATGTATATCTTGTCTTATATCTTTTCATAAAATATGACATTTGACATACAATAATATGTATTTGTTTAACCTGCAGGCGACAAGCATATAGCACATAGATAGCATATAGACAGCATATAGCATATAGACAGCATATAGCATATAGACAGCAGACAGCATATAGCATATAGACAGCAGACAGCATATAGACAGAATATAGATAGCATATAGACAGCATATACATGTAGATAGCATATAGACAGCATATATGCTATAGATAGCATATAGACAGCATATACATGTAGATAGCATATAGACAGCATATAGACAGCATATATGCTATAAGCTGTCTATATGCTGTCTATATGCTATCTACATGAATATAGACAGCATATAGATAGCATATAGACAGCCTGAGTCTCAGCAGGAGTTGTTTCAGACTCAGCAGGAGTTGTCTCAGTCTCATAAAAACCACCCCAGTGGCAACAAGCTGGGATGAGCCTGAAACAACTCCTGCTGAGACTGAAACAACTCCTGCTGAGACTGAAACAACTCCTGCTGAGACTGAAACAACTCCTGCTGAGACTGAAACAACTCCTGAGACTAGGCAGTGTAATATGGACACATTTTGCATTCAAAGCTATATGGAGCAATTGCGCTGATGCTCCAATCCTCCATGGCAATATCTCAGGCATACCTGACTCCACCACCATGAATCCCAGCACAGAGAAGACTGCAAAACCAGCCACAAAGCTGTTCCACTGTTTAGCAAACACAGACAAAAGCAGTCTCTGGACACATTGAATGAAAAAGTTACAATAGATCATCAGCCCATTCGATCAGCCAAGAGTTTTCAGTCCAATACTGAAAGCTTCTTACTTCAAATGTTTTCATTGTGATTTGACCATAGTTAGTATTTTTTCTGAAGATGGTTATGTATTGAGATAGATTACTGCCCATATGATTGTAAATAGTAAATAGAGTACAAGTCATGCCAAGCCAAAATTCAGTAAATGAATGAAATCCGCAAATACAGATCTAATGCTAAGTGTTATATTGAAAGTATTGGATACAAAAGCAATGTGTTTATTAATAACTTTGGAAAGTTGTTTGTCACTGATTTTGTTTGTATTCACACATCATGGCATTTGTTTGCAAATGTAATAGCATTTATTAATACATCTATAAAGCATGTATTGTGTTTATTGTGTTTATGTTTATATTTACAAATAACAAGACACTCACTGAAACACTAACCCTAACCCCCCTCATCAGCAACACCAACAGCATCACATATGGAGATGTGGTTGTGACATAGACACTAGAGGAGAGGAGTGTTGACGAGAGGAAACCTCTTTGAGGTCATAATAGGCTTATACATCAATGATTACTGTGAGTCTCAATAGCCGTGCATTTGAACTCTGACAGTGTTAAGCTATTCTCATGAGCAGCAGTGCTTCCCATTTATGCAGATACAGTGGGCTCAAGAATTATTGACCGGCAATGCACAAACAATACTTTAAAAAAATTAACAATAGAATTATAGAGCCAAGGAATACATGTGCCAAATACTGTACTTTATTAATGTTTCAATGGAAACAAGCAAAATCACAACAATCATTTAATAACAAATACATTTCAACAAAATCAAGGTTTCAGAATTATTGGCACCCTTCACCTAGTACTTAGTGCAACCACCTCTGGCAAGGATAACAGCATGGAGTCTCTTCCTGTAATTTTTTGACAAGGTTAAGGAACACATTTGGAGGGATTTTGGACCATTCCTCTTGGCATATCCTTTCAAGATCCTTAACATTCTTGGGTTTGTGCTTATCAACTGACCTCTTCAACTCAGCCCACATGTTTTCAATTGGATTGAGGTCTAGTGACTGAGATGGCCATTGTAGAACGTTGATTTTGTTGTCACAGAACCATTTCTGTGTGGATCTGGAGGTATGCTTTGGGACATTGTCTTGTTGGAAAGTCCACCTACGGCCACGTCTCAGCCTTCTGGCAGAGGGAACCAGATTTTCAGCCAAAATTGCCTGATACTTGGTGGAATTCATTATGCCATCAATCCTAACCAGTGACCGTGGACCTCTGGAATTAAAACTGCCCCCAAACATGACTGAGCCACCACCATATTTCACCGTACAAGGTGCTTCTCCTTGTAAGCATCTCTGTTCCTACACCAAACATGCTGATGCTGTATCTGACCATTTTAAATGTTGGTCTCATCTGACCAGAGCACCTTGTTCCAGTCATAATGTAAATAACATTTTCTTGTAGACATTACCACATTATGAAGGTCTACGACCATTTGCCTCTTTTGAACGGCCAATTATTTCGTTTTCTTCATGGTGTTGGATGACAAAGGGATATTGCATGTGTGTTACCTCATTTTTATACCCTTGTGTCTTGCCTGTGAACGTGGGGGATCTCGAACCTGGGGGGGGGGGCAGGAGAGGGAGACAGAGTCGTTTTTTCAGCGTCTAGAATTAGTGCTGTCTGTTCCCTCTCTCGCCCCCTACTGGTGACATAACTTGGCGTTGTCGGCAGGATCCCCCGACTTTCACAGCAAGCATAAGCACACAGAGGAGAGGCAGGCCCCGGTCCTGGTGCCTCCAGAGTCAGAGATGGTGGTCTGGGCCAACGTCCCCCAAATGCTGGACCAGGAGAACACGGCTGGCGGGTGGCCCAGACGGTAAGCTGGGTTCGGGGAGGCAAGGTGCCACTCCGTATATATAACAACGGTGTGCCTTGGCCACAGTGTCCCCGGTCGACCCACAGAGCATCCATGGAGCCCATCGCCTGGTCCTGAGAGGCACGATGTAGGAGAAAATTATTATTTCAATAAGACATTTTATTTATTGATACATTCATTACCTATAAGACTGAATTAACAAGAGTGAATAAACAATCAGTCTGTCTGGGAACACATTGACAGTGAGCCAGTTTCCCCCCTGCTCAGGATTCTACATTTGCCCAACAGATACATTTGAATAAATGCAATTGCCCTTTTGTGTTCAATGGCTGTCTCGACAGAACTTGTACGCAGAGTTACGGACACTACTGCAAGGGATGATCGAGAGCAAGGTGGTGCAGGAGAGCTCTAACCCATGGGCCGCCCCAGTGGTGTTGGTGCGGAAGAAGGATGGGGCTTGGTGTTTCTGCGTAGATTACCGTTTAAGCTGAATGCAGTCACTCATAAAGACGGGTACCCGTTGCCACGAATAGATGGTGGTGATGTAACCGGCTCGGTCTGTCTCGAGTCGACTACCTGCGTTGTGTTCTGTGCTGACCGATGACAGGACGCTGATGTGTACTTTAGGCACTTTTAATCTGTACAATGCACACAAAAATAATGTTGGAATGAAACATCAAAACATGTAGGTGTCTTCTCAGCACGAGTCAACCTCTCTCCGTCTCATAGAATGCAGACTGAGCTCTAATAGTAATAATAATAATAATAAACAGAAAATATTTAGATTTGGGCTTTTACACTTTACAACACCAAATAAACCACCCTCTCTTCACCAATCACCTTCCCCTCGCATACAGTGACATGCATGATACAAAATGCCTGCCCCACATCTAGCAGCTCAGTGCCACTGAACATCAAACAAAAGAAAACACCTCAACACATTACATTTTGAACCTGGTATTGGGAGTAGCAACATACCTGTACAATGCACACAAAAATAATGTTGGAATGAAACATCAAAACATGTAGGTGTCTTCTCAGCACGAGTCAACCTAGCACAAAAGAAACATTTCAGCTAACTGACACAGAGAACAGTGACAAACGCTAGCTGACACAGTGATGAGCGCTAGCATACAGAAAAATGAACACGAAGTTAGCTAAATTAAAGTCTCTAAAACGCTCAAAACACCAATGTGTTTGATACAACATGACAGCATTTATGTGCACTCATCCTTAAATGCATGTACAACTTCTCATGTGCACTCAAATTAAAGTTATGATAGGTATGTTATAAGTTTACATTGCACTGCTGTAGACACGTACCTCTCTCCGTCTCATAGAATGCAGACTGAGAGAGAAACGCGGAAAATGCAGCCTATAGCCACCACTGTCCTCTAGGGGCGCAATTACACACAAATCTCCCAATACCTACACATTACAATGAACAATACCAGATTTTGGTTAAATAAAACTTACCTAACCACAAAATATAAAATGAAAGGTTACAAAAATATGACTCCTTCCTTAACCTGTTACAGTGACACTAGTTATGCAGAGTGCTTGGGTAAAGATCCTGGGCTTCTGAGGAAACTAACCAAAGATCCAGACCGGAGATTCAAACACAGGCACAAAGAGAAGAAGACAGGCATAATAATCAATAATGAGCTGGAACACCTACAGTATGTACTAGGGATGTTACCCCAATATGAATACGTTATTCATAAAAGCTGAATTCAGGAAAAGCTGCGAGAGAGATGAATCGTACAGTATGAGGATGTGGTAATACATTTCATAATTAATGATATGCCAATATAATGTTGTATTATAATTAATTTAACGATTTAACATGACTTCCGGTATAAACCACGCCCACTTCAGGTCTTCTATCCCAATACAGATACAGATCATTTTGTAGGTTGAACAGATACAGGTACAGATACAGATTATGACATCTCTGTATATCTGATATCAAACATGCTAACACTGAGTATAACAGTATACCGGATGAGAATGTTAGGAAAGATTGTAGGACACCACTAAGGAGATCAGCATTACGTCCCTAAACATGTTGACATTCTATGCATTGTGGTATAAGTTAGTTGACATAGAATGGAAAATTGTATCTACTTTGCTTGATGAATAAATGAACAAAGTAAACCTTCTCATCGGGTCATTTACATGAGAAAAACACACTATGTTGATTCAAGAGTGAAATGATATGAGAAGTGAAAGGTTTGGTCACACTATCCTTTCCCATCTGTGTAAGCGGAATGTGATTGGTCTTGGCATGGAGTGCCACAGCTCCCTGTGCCTCAGCCTCTCCACGTACACCGAGCTGCGTTCTGAAACCTGCCGTTTCAGATTAGTATTCATGAGCCGCCCTTCCTAGTTCACGGCGTAATATGAGAACTGAAAAGGTGCACATATGAATATCTAATTTTAGAACACCGTTGAGTTGTCTTTAAGGAAACCACCTTGTTATGGCGTTGGTTTAGCTACCTCCTCAGCTCCCTTAGAGGATATGCTAGTCTTCACTCCTTCCGGAAGCCTGCGATTCCATTTTGGGGTAATAATATGTGGACTAATGATTGAGGTACTTAGGGCACTAATCCCACACTTAACTTGCCCACACACCCATCAGCGACACGCCCCCCCCCCACCCCCTCCACACACACACGCACACACACACACACACACACACACACACACACACACACACACACACACACACACACACACACACACACACACACATATACAGTAGCACTGAACCACGACAAATCCCTCCTGTAGGCTGCCACACAGGAGAGTATATCATATTGTATCCAACATGACCACACAATGCCTCTCAAACATTTTAGTGGTTGTCCTCTAAGCCCTCTAAACCCTGCACACAGACAGTGACATTCCCCTGCAGTCTGTTTCTGATGAAGCACACACACACACACACACACACGCACACACACACACACACACACACACACACACACACACACACACACACACACACACACACACACACACACACACACACCTGCACTACTCATTAATTACGTGATTGGCAGCGCCTGTCCAGGGTGTTTAGTTGGAGTTATTTGATACGCTAAAACCCATTGCTTTTGTTGACTTATATTCGTATGAGAGTAGAAGAGTGAGAGAGTAGAGTAATAGAGTAGAAAAAAATACATTTATATTTGCAAAACACATTTTGTTGTGCAGCCCCATCAAAAGGAGAACACATGTAGACAATGCAATAACACAGTATGAGACTAATAGATGTTTATATCAGGAGAGGCTATTCCATTGACTGGGCCCTTGGCAGAAATTAATTTCCTCTTGGTTACACACATCACTACTCCATCTCTCAAATGTGTTCCCACAAAGGCATTCCCATGTGTACGTTATGCAATAGCAGAACCTAGGCATGCAGCAGTATACATCATCAATGGTTGGCTTGAGTTCCATGGAGGTAGGGGCTGACCTTTATTAAGGTGGATGGGGGATGGCTGGATATTGTATTTCTCACCTTGGGGACTAATTTGTATTTGATATTTAATATCCATGCCAGTGAAGAGTGTCCTATGAGTATTCCATAACAATGCAGTGAATAGTTTACTTAGCATTATTAAAGATGTCATGGTAGCACTTTACTTCACAGTGTAATAACATCATCTGAATAAGTGTGTAATAACATGGTAATAACCACAGTAATTACCAATTATCTGATTACCTGTAGTTACCAGTAAGAAGAAACTCCTTGCTATTACAAGGTAAGTTGGACTGTAGTTTCCATGTAATTATTTTGGCATGAAAGATGCCCGAACAGAGAAGGCAGTTACTGTGAGAGAAGTTGGTATCAGAGCTGGAAAATGCTATATTACCTGTTTCGATTTAGCTTTCGCCTTGAATCCCATCTAAGACAATGGTTACCCATCTAAGACCATGGTTACTCAATCAGTGGTAATACGTAGGCTACTGTTGGAGAAATATATGTTTACTGTATGGTCAAATTAAATATCTGACTGAGTGTGGACATTGTGGAGAATAATCAGTGTATGACTTGTGTCCATTTAGACGTCTCTATACATTCTGGGGAATCGAGCACTAAAGGAAGGCCCTTCCCTTCCTGTAAGAGATGTGCCAATGACTGTGGCGTATCTAACAATTCAGTTTGCCTGTGGACAGTGCCAATAACTTGTTGCACAATAACTTGTTGCGCAGATTCATATGATTGGTTAACCAAGAGTAGTGACCTCATAAGGCAGAGTCTTCTATAAATGTGTGTCCCTCTCACAGGACGGGGCTTTTTGACTCTCGGAACCTGAAAAGTTGGTTCGCAGCTGGAACCAGAAAATAGTGGTTCTCAGGCAGGAACCAAAAACTAGAACTGTGACGTTGGAGTACTGGCTGGACTACTGCAGGCACAGGCCAACAAGGGTTAGTGTACTGAGAAGACTGACGGAACAGTATCTTAGTAAAAGGCTGGAAGCGTGACTAACAGTGGAACTGAAGCTATGATTTGGCAGTGTGGTGAAGTCTGGACTGGGTATTTATGGCAGGGCTAAAGATGTGGTAATGGCAAACAGTCATACTACTGTAATCAGAGAGAGAGAGAGAGAGAGAGAGAGAGAGAGATAGAGAGAGAGTGTTGTGAATCCCTCATCGGCTCCGCCCCCTCCTGCCTCGTTGGCGCTCGTTGAGCCTCATCAGGCTCAAGTGGAGACAGCTGGGTCCAGCTATCAACTCAGGAGGAGGCAGCCCTATAAGAAGCCCCAGAAACCTTCCTCCGACGCTTGATTATTTTGACCCATGTGGTTAGTAGTTTGGCTCTCCCTGTTGTCTCTTCTCGTTCAAGTAGTTTCTCGTCAGAGTTTTGTTTGTTTGTTATTTTGCTAACCGTAGTTGTTTTCTTTGTTGATCCTCGCTCCCCAAAGGAACCTGCCTCCCCCTGCCTAGACCTCCTGCCTGCCTATCGACTACGTCTCCTGCCTATGTCCCTGCCTGCCTAACGACCACCCCTCCTGCCTATGCCCCTGCCTGCCTACCGCCTACTCCTCCTGCCTAACCCCCTGCCTGCCTGCCGCCTACTCCTCCTGCCTAACCCCCCGTCTGCCTGCCTGCCGACTATTCCCCCTCTCTGCTCTGGACTGGTTAGTACACGTACAGATTTCAACACTTCACTCATCTACATATCTACACCACACTAGTTCTGCACGCTAGACACTCACACCCAGACACATAGAGTAAGTTCCACTCACACCTCATTTACATTATCCAGTTCTCTGGCATCCACACATTCCCCCCACTTAGGCCCCGTTAGAGTTGGTTATTCTTTTGTCCATCATTTTAATAAATCCTTTTATTATTAGTTTGCCTCTTGTGTCCGTCTGTTCTGGGGTTCTGCCACACTTGACTCTTTAGCTAGTACTACCATAACAGAGAGGACTGCAAGCTAGCTGGAGTAGTGAGTGTGACAGAATGTAATACAGTGATAAGCTACTCGATGGGTCTGATATATTATGTTTTTATAGATGATATCCATGCAGTTAATGTAAAGGTACTGACAGGGGCTTATGTGCAACTGTTTCTTTCAATAGAAGAAAAGGCAACTTTTGTTTGATTGTCACTGTTGTAACCTGAGTGGTAATTAATGCACGCAGACTTGTAATCCAGTTTAGGAACTTTACTGAAAGTCTTCTGTAGTTTATACCATAGCTGTAGCCAGTGGCGGCTGGTGCTAAACATTTTGGGTGGGGCACAGGTTATGGGGGCATGCTCCACGGGGAAGAATATCAACTTTAAAATCTGGATTTACAGTCGATTTTAGCATGAGAATAACAGTGTTTCCCCTAGGTTTGCTGCCTTGGGGGGGTGGCATGGACCGTGGCATGGACCCCCCCCCCCCCAGGGGGTAAGACCCTGTGACATACCAGCGTCATGTCCAGGGGGTGTACTAACTTGTACATTAAGCTGCCTCACGCTACGGAAACAGGAGATAGGCTCCTCCCCTATGGGCCATTAGGCTCGAGAACCATCGGTTCTCAAGGCTACTTACTTATGTGGTCTTGACTACCTGTCCACTTTCTCACCTGGTTCTTGCTCTCTCTCTCTGGTGTGCCGACACCATCCTGCTCTCTCTCCTTCTCTCCCTCTCTATCCTCCTCTCTCCCTTTTGCTGTCAACCAAAAGGCAAACATAACAACCAGAGTATTTATAATCTAATAAGAGGTATACATTGATCCATATCAATTTATAACATAATTATAATTGAATTTTGGATTGCTGTGGGCAATGCAGTCAGATAATGTCATTTTGACATTACTCTCTCACCTGGAAAAAAAGACATGTCCAACTATACTATACAAAACAGACATTTCAAATGCTTCAAT